>NW_026067890.1:5934400-5994613 GCF_014885135.2 Alexandromys fortis
TCATATATCAATCTGTTGATTTCATTGGTTAAGTTATAATAAACCAACTGCTTGGCCTCAGCTTAGAACATAGATGGGAGGAGTAAACAGAATAGAATTCTGGGCGGAAGAGGAAGTGAGGTCAGACTCTGCTCTGCTCCCGGAAAGACCCGACGGCTCTGCTGGAGCAGAGACGCCATGCTCAGCTCTCCCAGGCAGATGCACGCAATGAAGCTCCTCCAATCCCGGATGGATGTAGGCTAGAATCTTCCCGGTAAGCGCACCTTGGGGTGCTTACACACATCATTTGAAATGGGCTAGTCCAGGTGCGAGAATTAGCCTGTAAGGGTTAGAGTTCATGGGCCAAGCAGTTCTTAAATGAATACAGTTTGTGTGTTGTTATTTCGGGCATGAGCTAGCCAAGCGGCCGGGGTGTTGGGGACGCAGCCCCGCCGCTCCTATTTCAACAAAGACCCAATTTCTATACCATAGAATGGGACCATTCATAAGAGAGGGGATGGACTTAACCTCAGGCAGGGGGCAGTATGAACTGAGTATAGACCAGGGTCTGGAGCTGGGAAGAAACAAAAGCTGCTGTGCCAACCTGACTGTTGCTCTGAGTTGTAAAGAAACAGTCAGGTTTTAGTTAAGTAGTTAAGTCTCCATTTCACCCCATTTGGCAAAAAGCTGGACATTAAGTGTTCAAAGCTCCCTTCCAACTGTCTTTGACAAGAAGGACAGAAACCGGTTCCTGAAGATGGTTTATAATCCAGGTGACAACCAAAGCAATCCACCCGACCATCTTGACTCGCCTGCCCTATGACTTTTTTCGTTGCTGTGACAAAAAATTCTGAGAAAACAACTTGAGGGGAGAAGGAATCTTACAGTTTAGCCCTTTGATGCAGTCCGTCATGGTGGGGAAGGTCTAACAAACAGGAACTTGAGACCGCTGTTCACCTTTCAACCACAGTCAGGAGACCAACGGTAACCAGGACAGCAGGGCTGGGTTATACGACCTCAAGGACAGCTCCTAGTGACCTGTTTTCCTCCAATAAGTCTTCAATTCCTAAAGTTTACACCACTTTTCAAAAGGTACCACCTGCTGGGAACCAAGTAACCAAACACATAAACCTATGGGATTTCGTATTTCACATTTCCTATTCAAACTACATCAGCTTTTTATACTGATGTGCCTCCCTGCAACTTACATCCCTAGAGAGTCAAAGTGTTTCCCTTTGCACTGCCAGTTCTTTGAAACTCGACTCTTGCTTGCTGAGGGCATTACACAAGCCTATATTCAAACCCACTCTTTAAGATTTACGTATTCCCTGGGCACCTCCCACATATTTATGAATCATACATGTAAAATACATGGTTGTTGGTTTTCTTTTTTATCATCTTTTGCTGCATAGATCTGTCCTAGATAGGAATTATGAAAGCGTAAGCGAAAATTATTGTTTTCCCCCCCCCTTATGAATAAACAGAATAGAAATCAACTCCAACTTGAAGGGTCAGAGAAGCTGTCACAGAAAATGGTACGTGTGAGCAGAGCTGAAGGGGAGAAAAAGCATGGTGGCCCCTGTCTCAACAGAGCAGCAATGTGACCTGGGTTCATATATCCTGGGAACACCAGCCTCAGCAGACTAAGAGTCAACAGGGTCTCCCACAGAGGAGGCAGCAGGTCTTCTCCTTGCTCAGAGCCAATTTTGCATATCGACACTGGAATCACAAACATCATCCATAAGAACAGGCTAAGGGATGACCAACGAAGTGTATTCTATGGTTCTCAAGCTTTTCTTGAAAAGTGGAATTGATAGAAGATGCTAGAAAGATAAACAAATGGCATAAAAGGGCCATCTGTAACCAGCTGCTTTCCAAACACCATCTAAAACATAGGAATATCTACACTCGCATGAGCCGTAGGTGAGAGCATCCCTTCTGAGATGAGCAGAGATGCCTCTCCCATGTTGGGGAGCCACTTTGGAACATATGAATACCAGCAGTTGATATCCTTTGACACAACCAGCATGACTGATGATAAATAACCCTGCGACAGATGTCTTGGTAAGTAGCTGATACATGCTTTGATGTAGTCAGCATGTGCCTCCCTCAGCCAGACGAAGTCAGAGACCTCCTGAGACAGGGAGAGTCCGGTTTTACAACTTCAAGACTACCCTAAAGTGAAAGCTTAGGAGTGTGTGCATGTGTCTGTCCATGGTGTGTGTGTCTGTCCGTGGTGTGTGTGTGTGTGTGTGTGTGTGTGTGTGTGTGTGTGTGTGTGGAGAGAGAGACAGACAGACAGAGAGAGAGTCACTGACTCTCTAGGCAGGCAGGCTAAGGGTTCAGCTGATGTCCAGAAAGAGAGGTAGGAAAGCTGGAAAGGGAGAAGTTTATACTGAGTCAGAAAACAGACAGGATTAGCAATAAATCTGAAGGAAACTACATCGAGCAAAGGCTTTTAGGGGTCATCTATAAGTACATGTCTCATTAGCTATTTTTCCCACTTTTCTTTTTTCCCCTTGAGACACGGTTTCTCTGTGTATCGCCGGCGGTCCTGGACCTCGCTGCCCAGCTCTCCCACTTCCTTATTGTGCCTTCAGGTGTGTAGTAGGGTTTCTTTTGCTGTGATAAAGACCATGACCAAAAGAAACTTGTGGGGTTCAGGGTTTATTTCATCTTACACTTCTGGTGGCAGTCCATTGCGGAGGGAAATCAAAGCAGGGACTCAAACAGGTTAGGAATCTGGAGACAGAAACGGATACGGAAGCTATGGAAGAGTGCTGCTTGCTGGACTGTTCTCATGGCTTGCTCAGCGTACTTTTAAAAAAAAATAGCATCCAGGACTATGAGAGAGAGAGAGAGAGAGAGAGAGAGAGAGAGAGAGAGAGAGAGAGGACATGAAACTATAATGTCTCGGAGAACTGGAATCATAGTGTAGCCATAGATAACTACCCTACCTAGAAACCTCTCCACCCCCCACCACCTTGATCTGTGAAGAAAATGGCACCATGGACATCTTCCCAACATGCCAATGTAGAAAGTAACTGGAAGAAGGAGACAGAAATATTATGCTTTTTTCCATACTTTTTTTTACTTTCATAAAAACTTAACGAAGTTGAATAAGGCAGTAAAGCATCTCCAATACTGTTTGCCAGGTCTGTGATCTCTCTTGAAAATGAGCCAGAAGTTGTCAATCACTTTGGAAGTGAAAAGTTCAACTAGATAGCACATTATGGATTCTTTTCTCCCCTTTCTTCTTTTCTTCAACCCCCCCCCACACACACACACACATCTTTTTAGTCATTGAGAAACTCTAGAAGGCATCCATCCTTCCACTGCCTGAGCATCTGTGATGGAGCCAAAGCACCGACTTCTGTCAAGTTCACAAGAAATAGAAATTCACAGAAGTCAACACTTGCAATCAATGCAAATGATTCTGGTGGAGAAATTGACAGGACTCACAGAGGGCAGCATTGGTCACAAGGTTCCTCTTGTCAGGCCACAGAAGGCTGGGGCTCTGCCTTCTGCCATTAAACCAAGCAGGGAGATGTGGGGGGGGGACAGGGACCGGGAGATGGAGAAGAAGGAGCAGCCTGCAGGGAGGGGTTCAAGAACATGAGCAGAAAATAAAGTTTAAGACAGGCTAAAAGAGCAATTTAAAAATCATTACTTTTTAACAAGGAACACAGCCATTATTCTGAACCCCAAATCAAGGATGTAATAGTCGAAAAGACAAAGGAATAGCAGGGTAAATTGTTGGAACAAATCTCTTTGTAGTCGATAGTAAAAATCTCATTGCAATTCAAAAGACAAACGGCAATTAAGTAGTTTCTGTTAAGTGTTTATTGTTCACCTTTTATGTGGGTGGCCTTTTAAGTGATTTTTCCTTTTCAAGGAATGGAGAAAGTTTGTTCTCTTAGGCGGTTCGACTAAACAGGATGCAAATTCGTGCAGCCGTCAATTTAAAAATAATAATCATCTTGATTTTCTAAGCCGATAAGCCAACTACTGTACACCACTTCCCTTTCAGGCTGTTTGCTCGGCTTATCACAGTTAACTAGGGCTCTGTGATTCTCCATGAAGACTGTAATGTAATTAAATCCTATTAACACATCAAGAATAAAGGACTCTAATGGGCACCCAGGCTTTGAGAGGCAGCTCCTTCCTGGGCAGATTTAATATCCTTAAATTAAGCAAGTGTGAATGGGAAGATGAATCTTATTAAAAACTTAAATCTGATTACATTTGAAAATTATTGGTTCCTTAATGTAATAAATTATCCAATACAGATTAGGACAAATAATATGTCCTAGCTTCACATAACTCCACTCTGTAACGAGTGACAAAAGAAATTATGTGTGTCTGTGGGCAGAAAGAAAGGTCTTTTTATAAAAGTCATTTTGCATAATGAAATACCTGAATCATTTTAATAAACATTTGGGGGGAGCACCAACGACACCGTTGGAGAGGGGATCATTTACCCTATTCAGAAAGGGAAAGTGGAAATAGTGATGCTAATGCTTTTTTTTTTTTTAATTGCCATTCTGGCCAATTTGTTGTAAATTCTGAAAAGAAAAAGCTGCAGCTTATGTTGTTGGTAGCAAATTCTTTCTCCAGAAGGCTAATGCAAATGTAAGCCATCTGCCGTGCGTTCTGCTGAGAAGGCTGGAGTCACAAACAATGGGCCAACAGGCTCGGAATACTAACAAACGCGCACTCCACAGGCAAGGAAAGTTTGCATTTCCCCCAAAGGTATACTTGCATGCCACCTTTCCCGCCCTCTCCGGGACCACCAGGCCCCTAGCGCTCTGTCCCCAGCCAGCTGGTACCAAGCGGGCCTCCACATGATGATGTTCACAAGGAGAACCCTCCGGAGAAGCATTTCTGTTAAAATTGACTGGAGCAGGAACGTAAGACCTGTTAAATTATTTAAGCCAGACAAATGCTTCACAGTGTGCGTTTTTTAACTTAAGCCTATTTTAGAAGAGGGAAAAAAAAAACTGGCATCTCCTACCACACTGCTGCGCATGAAGACACCGTATAGGTTTTCTGCGTTTCTGACTGGACACTTTCAGCGGCTCAGGAACATTGTCGTCGCCTATGCCGAAAGCCAACTTTCTCACCAGCAGATGGATACGATGTATTAAACAGAATGCACCATGCAAGCAGGCCCTGCCGGCAACCATCAGATCTGAAGCCTGGGTTTGCTCGTGTGATTCAAGCAGTGCTTAGCCCTCTATGCAAGGAAATTTGAATGCTCAGTTATCTGGCAAGTGTACTCAAATGGCTGGTATAACAACAAGATGAAACATGTAAATATTATTTGGTGTTTGGCTATGGGATGGGAGAAGATGCAACCTTCGTACAGAAACCGTCCTAAGAATTCCAGCTTCATTTCGCCCAGATTTGGCCCTGCTGACTTTCAAGCCCAGTTTCAATGACTCTGGCTACTATGTTCCCTGGGCCTCTTGTGGTAGACTTACCAGACTGCATTTTATCTTTCTGCCTTACGTACAGCTGTGTTCACCGAGCACCATCCTGAAGACCCTTCTGCTTGCGTAGGATCCAAGCCGGCGTCTAGAGTAAGCTAGGGAGCCTGACTCTCTGGGTTCCCATCCTAGCTCTTTCTGTTACTAGTGCCCCATGAACAAGTTCTGTTAACTTCCCCATGCTTCAGAATGAACATAGTGGTAACCCAACCTGCACCAAAGTTTGACTAGATGAGATGCAGTTTGCACAGTCTCTGGTTCCTGTCCTGCTCTCTAATATTAATTTTATAATTAAGTTATAGTTAAAACTGCGTTTCTGTCCACATAAACGCCCACATCGTTATACAGACCATGTACCTTACCTATGTGCTTTCTGTGCCTTTTCTGCTACACTAGACATCCTCCAGGAGCTCATCTCTGCATCCACCAGGCTTCTACAGAACCTATACATAATGCTTGCTTAAAAAAAATTTATTAATTAAAGACAATGATTAATTGATTCATGAATTTCACAGGCACTCAATCACACATATAAACAAAAGTAGGGAGGAGATAAAAATGATCATGAAATGACTATAGACAACTAAAAAGGAACATTCAAGTAACAAGGATATAGAGCCAAAGAAACATTTGGGTGTGATGCTAGTGGGAGTATGAATTGCCTCAGTAACTGAGGAAAACAATTTGAAATATCTACTAAGTTCAAAACATACCCAGCCTGTGCCTTACGATTGTCCTGTTTACTATATACCCAGTAAAAACGACTGAATATAATCCCCTTCAAAAGACAGGCAAGAGAGTGTTCATAGCAACTTGGTTCATAATGACCTAAAATTAAAATTAAGTTGAGTCCATCAGCCGGAGAATGGATTAGAAATGTGTATTACACATTTATTCAGTGAAATATCAACTCTGAACTTCAAAAAGAATACAAATGTAAGTATGGATGAAGTCCCAAAATATTCTTTTAAGGAACAGAAAACAGATACATGATTTGATTCTATTTATATGAGGTTCAAGAACAAAGCTAACCTACTATGCAAAATTTAAAGTGGTGGTTCTCCTAAGGGGGAATATTCTAAGGCAACAGGTATCACCTGTGTCTAATCTAGATGGTATATGTATTTGCAGTTCTTACTGAACAATCAACTTTCTATTTGTATACTTTGCTTTGTATAAATTATTCCTCCCCCAAAAAAACTGTAGTAAGATTTCTGGCAGGTATATAAATTGGTACAACCTATTCAGCGTCTTCTGGCAACATATGTCAAAACATCTTAAAACTATTTCCTTGAAAATTTCCTATCCAGGAGTTCATCCAAAGCAAAACTTGGAATTCATACAGAAAGATATATACGTGAGGATTTATTGAGCCCAGGTCTATCTTCTCATCACTCAAAAGCCAATAGTCACAACAAAAATAGTCACAATCCACAAAAATATCAGGTTTACTCCAAGACTGGCATGCTGAGAAGATAGGAGAAGAACCATTGCCCTCGGGAAAGAAATCAAAATGAAAACAAAGAGCTACCTTGCAGAACATGGGTGCTATCCAGGGCTCTAAAAGAGAACAAAAGGAAATACAACAGCAGACTAGTCCGGGAGACCATGTGCCTTAGATTCTTCTCTCACTGGTTGTGTATTTTTTTTTTTCATTGGCTGGAGCATAGCATTGACCTCAACCTCCTGGGGCTCGCTAGTTCCTGCAACTCTTTCAATAAACACACTATTCTTCTGCAAGCTAAGCACCATCTTAACATCCTTCATAATGTGAAGGTCACCAAATCATCTTGGTTCTGTAAAGCTAAGCAAAGATTGTTTAGCAGTTAGCCTTAACCATATTTATTTAACCATACAAATTTAGAGTGCTGGGCAAAGACTGGGGAAGTAATTTTACAAAAGACAATCCACAAAGGAGTAGCCATTGTTACACAATATTATTATTACATGGATTAATAGTTGAGGCAGTTGAGGGTGGGCCCCTGGGTTTGGATCCCATCTGTTTCCCTGGTAACATTTAAAAGGGAACTCTCCTCCCCCACCCACTTATGATTTAAATTACCTTATGAACAGGTTGAGGTATGGGGCGTTGTTGATGGCTTTTAAGGAAAAGCTACTCCCTTCTAGCCAAGAGAATTGAATCTAGCTCCCTTTCTAGCCCCATGTGGAGACAGGACATTCTAAACTACCCAAAACATCATGTAGTATCGTCTCCTCACTTCAAGACTCCAGCTGGGCTTAACAATTGCATACCCAGGAATCCACCTCAACCACCCAGAAAATCGGATTCATCTGAAGACAATCTAAGGAAGGGGGAAGATTAATTATTCCCCGAATAAGATAATGTAATGAGCCTATCCTTCTCCAAAGCCCCAACCTTGGTACAGTGGCCCCTTACAGTAGCACTCTTAGCCTCTCTTTCTTCTTTTTTCTTTTGATATTAGCCAAAAGCCAAAACCTATCTTTTTGGACTCTCGGGGCTTTCTCACTCTTTCTCTGAAGTTCCCCCGCTGTATGGTTTGAAAGGAAATAACTGTCAGAGGGAGTGGCATTATTGGGAGGTGTGGCCTTGTTGGTTTAGATGTGTCCTTATTGGAGGAAGTGTGTCACCGTGGGGGTGGGCTTTGAGGTATCCTTTGCTCAAGCTACCCTCAGTCACAGTTTATTTCCTATTGTCTGCCCATTAAAAGATGTAGGGCTCTTTGCTCCTTCTCCAGCACGATGTCTGCCTGCAGGCCACCATGTCCTTCCATGATGATAACGGACTAAACCTCTGAACTATAAGCCACCCCAATTAAATGTTTTCCTTTATAAGAGTTGTCGTGGTCATGCTCTCTTCCCAGCAATAGAAACACCAACTAAGATATCCACTTCCCTATTGTTTGCCAACCAATGTTGCTGAACCTGACTTGGACACTAATCTAAAAAGCACAGTTTGGGGGAGTCAGCAGCAAGACGGCTCCATGAATCAAGTTAGTTGCCAACCATCAACAAACAGTCCAGGAAAGAAGCTACCTCTGCAGGACTGAGTTAGACGACAGTGATACGGAGGTAGAAAGGTTGCTGATTGCCTTAGCTCAGCTAAGTGTGGCTGCTGTTAGCGGTCTGCTAAGTTAATCAATTCTAACCCCGACCATCTCTGTCAGAAATAATAGACGAATAAGTAAGAACCTGTGACAAACACTGTAACAAAACAGATAAAGACCTTTTAGAATCTACTAGCTTAGCAGACCCCTGGCTCTCACCAACCCAAATCCAAGTATGTCACCAGATAGCCCCCAAAACCTGTGGAAAAGCTTTCTCCACCTTGCTGTAACCTCCTCTCCGAGGTACCCACCAAACTCGCCTGGATGTATAACTTTCCTTGTTATGTAAGTAGGGCCAAAGTAGCACCCCAAACTCTGTCTTTCCTAGTCTGCTGAGATGTGGAGCCTGCTACCTCATGCTTCTGCCAGCCTCAACAGGACCTCCACCTGGGGCATGGATGTCACCATACTTTCCATACCACAAAACTTGGAACCAAAAAAATCCTTTCTCCCTTCAAGTGCTTCAGTCAGGCATTTTGACACGCTGTGACAAGAAAGGTATTAGTTACACATTTGTGATATTAGTTATAGCTTTGTGACATTAGTTATAGATTTGTGATATTAGTTATAGATTGTGATACTGCAGGAGTGGGTTATCATGGGAGGGGCAGCTCTATGAAAGGCTGCATTCAGCCCTCTGTCCCCCACTCCCTGTCTAGCTTTTGTTCATTTCTATAATTCTTTGATCGCTTTTTTACTTTCTGACACATGATCAAGTTTTGTTCATCTTAAGTTTGCCTTGCCCTAGTCTAGAGCCAGCCATTTCTCTAAGGTGAATCTGATTTGTTTTATAACAGAATGATATTTAGAATGCAAGATCTGGATACTAAATTTGCTCACTGATTTGGGGAAAGTTTCTGCTCTAAGTTTTTTTTGATATACATAGCTAGGGAATATATGAATATGTGGATATGAATATGAAATGAGAAACAGAGAATGAGATGGTTAAAATTGCAACTCATAGTCTACCTGACATATATTCACCAATTCAGACAGAGCACAGAAATCTTAATGACACTGTTCACCCTCTAAGGCTGGTATAATTCTTATTTAATGCTGTGTTTTTTTCTTTTTTTTTCTTTTTATCATTTTTTTTCCTTTTTGAGATAGGGTCTCACTATCAGCCCTGACTGACCTAGTACTCACTATGTATACCAGACTGACCCCAGACTCATAGAGAGCGATTTGCCTCTGGGATGACAGCCGTGTGCCACCATGCCTGACCAGAATTTGTATTCTTTACCATTTTCTTTCTTCTTATGCTCATTATCTGAGCTACCTTTCTAATGCTGTGAAGACAGCATGACCAAGGCAATTGTTAAAATAATGAGTTTATAGGGTGCTTACTGTTTCAAAGAGTTGGTTAGAATCCCTGACCATTGTGGCAGGGCGCATGGCTGCAGGCATGGACTTGTAGCAGTAGCTGAGAACTTACATCTTGATCCATAAGTGCTAGGCAAAGAAAAAGTTAGCTGGGAATGGTGCAGGCTTTTGAAACCAAAGCCCATCTCCAGGGATGCACCTCCTTCAACAAGGCTACACTGCATCTAACCATTCTCAAATAGCTCCACCAGCTGGGTACCTAGTATTTAAATATATGAGCATATAAGGGCCATTTTCATTCTAACCACCACACCCATAAACTGTTATTTCCCTTTCCTGAGTTGTATTGGATACAGTGGCACATATGTGTCTAGAATCCCAGCACCTGGAAGACAGAGGAAGGCAGATCTCTGTGAGTTTGAAGCTAGTTTGGTCTATGTAGTGAGTTCTGGGCAATTGACTATATCATGAGACTCTGTCTCAAAGAAAAAAAATTTTAATCAAGAAGTTCTGGCATTCTAGTAGGCAAGAGTTGTCTATGGTATCTCCTGTTGGGGAGATTTCACATTCAAACTCCCATAGTCAGCCTCAGGTTAGTGCTGCTGATCCAGAGGGCTGGGCCCTCTTCTAGGTTCCCCATACTTTGGGATATATGATATCTTTTTTCCCATCTGTTTTTCTTGTCCATAGTTCCCAGGTAAAAAAAAAAAAAAGACAACTTCTAGAGCTTGAGTGGCAGGGTCATTGCAGCCTAGTGTATCGCTGCCTGTGAAAGTATTCAAACTTTAAATGCCCTTTTCTTGTGTTGAAATCATAATCAGTATACACATATGTATACACACTGTAATCTGGAGAAAGACTAGATCCTTAAAACAGTGCAAATCCATTGGCAGTTATTGTCTTTCCATGTTATTCCATAGACATTGATAGGCATAATCTTGGCATGCATGTATGCTTATGTACATGTGTGTGTATATGTGGTGTATAATCCTTCACAGGTCTACTGAAAGATCTGTGCTGTTTCTCTCACTCTAAATCATCTGGTTACTGATATTATATATTCATAAGCAGTTAAATAGCCAGGTACAAGAGGAAAATTGCAGTTGGCAACAAGAGGCAGTTGGCAACTGAAACCGTACTCTAAATACTCAGTGCCCTGATCACAGTGTCTGAATGGTCAGTTACACATATTCAGCCTCAGCTCTGCTAAGGACAAACTTTTTCACAGCCTGTAAGCAGTGCCCAAAGATGTCCAGTAAGCCTTGTCTTCCCATCAGTATGTCCATGTCTCTTGTCATAGTAAGAAACTATTGAAAATATTCACAGACAGGAGATTCCTCACTGGGACACAACTATCACTCTCAGTGACAGTGGACCTTGTCTAAAACATGGCTCCTTTATTTGTGGCAGAGACTCAAAGATTTTAGAGAAAAACAGGCCAGAAAATGAGCTTTAAAACTCAGTAATTTGCACATACATCATCATGGCAGAGCGCAAACTTACTCTATGGGAAGCTTCAGGCCTCCAGCCTTTAATAAAACAAATAAGTTTTATATGAAAAATATTCTGTTGTTAAAATGTCAATGGGGGATTCTGGTCTATCCATCCAGAGAGCAGAGCGGAGAGGTGGCTGTGTGCAGAGGTGCCCACAGCATCCGCATCCGGAGCTGGGTCTGCAAGGTTTTATCTTGACTATACCACGCTTTGGGAATTAAAATCCAACAGCCCATGAAGCTGGCTCTCATCACAGTCAACCACACTGTCACTAATTAGTCCTGGTGTCGCTTCAAGGAAAGAAGTATCCAAGGCAAAACCAGCCCAGTTTCTCTGTGTGGTTCTAGAAGACGCAAGACAGAGACTATCCTTCAACGATGATAAGAGGGGCCTTCCCATGAACACACACATGCAAACACATACACACAAATGTCTCCAGCACTGAAAGCATGCGTGCATACATATTCCTTAGAAGAAAGGAGACACATTTTTTTCACATTAGTAGATACAAAAGGGAAGTCCCTCTAGCTTTATAGTAAGTAAGCTCTAAAAACCAGAGAAGACAGGAAAATAGAGAAAAGCTGCTCTTTTCACCATCCACACTAATGCTATTTTGTGCTCAGTCCATCTTGTTGCATATACCAGCCAGAGTCTGATGGAGAAACCACTTGGACAAACCTAAAGAAGGATTACATGAACTCCTAGCTCATGTATTAATTAACCACTCATACATTGTAAGACCCCATCCCACCAAGCATGTTTCCTGCCCTTGTGTTTCTAATATATTCCTAAGCATTTCTAAGATATCCTACTATAATAGATTCTGCTCTCTTGCTCCTATTGCCCTGTCCAGAGGTGTAATGGGAACTGACATAGGATCCTGTGTGGATGGTGTGGATTCACAGTGTTGATTAAATTTTAATAACCACTCCAACTCAAAAAGGGAGAAATAGCAATTCATAAGCATAAGGAAAAAAGAAACATTAAAGAATAAAAAATTATGGCCATGTGAAGAGGATATCTATAATCCCAGCATTTGGGAGGCAGAGGCAGGAGATTCTCTGTGAGTGTGAAGTCAGCCTGCTCTACATAGTGGGTTCCAGGCTGTCAGGGGCTAGTAGTGAGACCCTGTCTCAAACAAAGCAAAATGAAACAAAAAAAATCAAAGCATTAATCAAGAATTAGCCCCCGACTACACAGAAGCAACAAGACAAAAGGCCTCAGAGAGAAAGGGAGCAGCAGTGTTGTGAGGGCCCTATGTCCTATGCCATTTGGGGGTTTATGTAACTGCTGTTCACATACCTTGGCAGTGGACAGGGAGTTGCAATTTTAACCATTTCACATTCATTCTCTCTCATCTCTTTTATCCTCTTCTCTTTTTTGACAAAGTCTTCCTACTGGCTCCCCTGGAATTCTGTCTTTCGGTCTCAGCCTCCTGGGGGCTAGCATTACAGACTAAACATATTATGCAGTTTATACAAAACAAACTTATTTTTTAAGAGACACAAAAGACCAAAGTTCTTTGAAGAAAAATTAGAAGAGCTGAATAATTCTGGCTTAGATGCTACAACTGAATTTAACCTTTCATAATAAAACTCTGGAACCAGAAAATTTCACTGATGAATTCTACCCACCATTTAAGTTCAGCAATGCCAATTCTGTGTTGTAACATCAGAGCACTGGAAAAGAGAGTCCTGTTCAGCTCAGTAATCAGTCTTACCCTGGTGACAAGTGTGGAGAGGGGGCATCACATACCTATGCTCAAAGGCAAGTTAGTTTCTTAATTATTGCTAATAATAGAAACTAGCAAGATTTTCTTTCATATGATAATAAATTGAAACAGTGTAATTTATCTCAGATGAGCAGTGGTTGTTGAACATAGAACTATCCATTAATGTAATTCATTACCTCAACAGACTAAAGAAAAGCCCGGAGCTGGGGAGAAGAGTCAGCAGTTAAAGCCTTTGCCAAACAAGCAAGAACACTGGAGTTCGGATCCTCAGAATCCACACAGAGGCTGGGTGGGGATAGCAGCCTGCCTGTAACTCCAGCACAGGGTGGGATTCCCCTCTGTATGCTGTGAATATGTTTTATTACCATTGGTTAATAAAGAAGCTACTTTGGCCTATGGCATAGCAGAATATAGAAAGGCAGGAAATCTAAAGAAAGAGAGAGGAAGAAGGCATCAGGGAGATGCCATATAGCTGCCGAAGGAGAAAGATGCCATCCAGTTGCTGAGGAAACAAGTCATGTAGAAAATGAGGTAATGCCAAGGCCACGTGGTAAAACACAGATTAATAGAAATGGGTTAATTTAAGATATAAGAGCTAACTAGAAATATGTCTGGCCATCAGCCAATCACAGTGTTGTAATTAATATAGTTTCTGTATGATGATTTGGGTCCAGGTGGCCAGGGAGCAAAGGTGCAGTCTCTGCTTACAGCTCAGGAATTAAAGACAAAGGATTCCCTGACAGCAAACTTGCCAGGATGCTATGAGTATTGGTAGGCTCTGGGTTTGTTGAAGAGGACCTCCAACAAAAGAATAACATGGGAGAAGACACTAGGGAAGATTTCCAACACATACAGCCATCTACATACATACAAGCACACACGCACAAATGCATACACATTACATATGCATACTAATGAAAAGGGGAAGAGAAATTATACAATCACCTAAGTAAATACAGAAAAATGTGTTTGACAAATTATGCAGACATAATTCCTTCAACTCAATACAGAATATCTATGGAAAAAGCAATGTAACTTTGTTATTTCTAGTAAAAAAAAAAAGTTTGTTCCTAAAATCATTAATAAGGTGAGAATGTCCTCTTATATTTTCTATTCAAAATAATAATGAAGATCTTCATTGTCTTTATTATCAAAGAACATGTCTGTGTGTTCAGAAAATCCAACTGCCAACTTTTTAAAATATACTAAAGCTAATCATTGACATTCATAAAGTTATACTTATGTAAAATTAATCTAAAAATCAATTGAATTCGTAACATGTGAGTAATATAGGCGTTTAGAATTTGAAAAACACACAACAGAGGACACAGACATTTCACTCCTAAAAATTTACTCAAGAGAAATGCGATCACGTGATCTGACCACAAAAGCTCATTCATCCATCTTCGGGAGGGACTCAGTGGATAAAGAAGTTTCCAAGAAAGACCAAAAACCAGGACTCAAAATCCCCAGACTCCACTTAAAAGGTGGTTAGGAATGGTGGCCACCCACAGGATCCCTGGAGCAAGCTTGTTATCTGTAGACAGTGGGAACTGATGAGATCTGAGGTCAGCAAGCAACCCGTCTCCATACATAATGTAAAAAGACATTGTGTACATACCTGAACATCTGTGTACAGCAACACACTAAGAAATACACATACATCAAAAAATACCCTCATACATGAATTTTAATTCTATTAGCTCTAAATTGGTAACAACCTAGATGTTCTCTAATAACCAAAGGGATAAATAAATTATGGCATAGCTAGGGTTTAGTCACAAGTAAAATATTGTTCTTTTGTTATAAATAAGGTAATAGAACAATGCTCTTGGTATAATCGAAACATAACATTAAAAGTAATATTTCTAAAGAGAGAAAACTAAAGAGTATACATTTATATAATTACATTCTCATAAAACTAGACAACGTGGAATGTGTTCTGTGGGACAAAACACAAATTGGTGAACCTCCTTACAAGTGATGATGGGATGTGGAGATAAATGAGAGAGAAAGTAAAGAAATACAAAGACTCAAGGAAAAAATTGGAGACAATGAATATATCAGTTCTCACAAGCATGGTTAATGGTTTGCTGGCTGTATACATCAATCAAATTTTGCTAAAATAGTTTATGTGTGTACAGTTTTATGACAGGTGAATTAAACACCAGTGAAACTATAAAAAGAATCATCTAGATAATAAAAAACATGGTAAATTAAAAGGTCAGTATAATTTTTTAAAGACCAACTTGCAAGCAAATATTGAACAGAATTTGGAAAAAATGAAAACCATTGTCCTCAAATTTTAAAAGCTGGCAGATGAGTTATAAAGCAACCTATGCATATCAGAAAGAAAGTAATGCTGAACTGCTTGCTTTCAGGGGTAAAAGAATATTACCTAAGTAACCACCAAGCAGCTAAAACCATGAAAGTTGTAAAAGAGTAGCTAGATGGAATGAGAAGGTATGAATTCTGTCTCAGAGATTTGGGGAAAATAGATGAGATATGATAGGTAATGATAACATTTGAAGATATAATGGCTGGATTTTGCCAAGATTAAAGAAACAAGTGAACCTAAAATTGAAGAGTAACACCGATAACAAGAAGTTTTAACGAGAGAAAATAACAGCCAATCCAGTAAACCCTGTCTCTAATGGCTATAGCTCATTGTGGAAAGCCCACAAAGACCCATGAGCCCAAGATTTGGTCTCTTGCCCATGACCCTAGCAGAAGGCAGTGAAAACCATTAGAATATGGGAGCTACTGAAGGTTGAGGATCATTGGAACAAGCCTTCTGTCTTGGTTAGGGTTTCTATTGCTGTGATAAAACATCGTGACCAAAAATCAAGTTATGGAAGAAAGGATTTATTCAGTTTACAACATTGCTGTTGATTATTAAAGGAAGTCAAGACAGGAACTCAAACATGGCAGGGTCTCAGAGGCAGGATTTGATGCAGAGGCCATAAAGGGGAACTTCTTGCTTGTTCCGCATTATTTACTCAGCTTGTTTTCTTTTAAAACCCAGGGCCAGCAGCCCAGGGATGGCACCACCTGCCATGGACCTGGTCCTCCCACACTGATTGCTAACTGAGAAAATGCCTTACAGCTGGATCTCATGGAGGCATCTCCTCAAGGGAGGCTCCTTCCTCTCTAATGACTCTAGCTTGTGTCAAGTTGACACACAAAACCAACCAGTCCAACTGACCTCTTGTTGACTCGACACACAAACATATCACTGTTAAACTACATCCCTTCCTTTCTTATTCATCCCCAAGATCTCACACTAAAATCATAAATAATTTTAAAAGTGCCACCGTCTTTACAAATTCAAACACATTAAAATTTCCATCTCTTTAAAATATCCTGATGTGGGAGTGTCATATATCAATCTGTTGATTTCATTGGCTGAGCAATAAAGAAACTGCTTGGCTTAGCTTGGAACATAGATGGGAAGAGTAAACAGAATAGAATTCTGGGCGGAAGAGGAAGTGAGGTCAGACTCTGCTCTGCTCCCAGAGAGACGCCATGCTCAGCTCTCCTGGGTAGACGCAACGATGGATGGAGGCTAGAATCTTCCCGGTAAGCGCACCTTGGGGTGCTTACAAACATCATTAGAAATGGGCTAGTCCAGGTAGCCTGTAAGGGTTAGAGTTCATGGGCCAAGCAGTTCTTAAATGAATACAGTTTGTGTGTTGTTATTTCGGGCATAAGCTAGCCAAGCGGCTGGGGTGTTGGGGACGCAGCCCCGCTGTTCATATTTCAACAATATCCAATCTCCTTTAAAAGTTCAAGTCTTTCAGCTGTGGGCTACTTGAAAAATCAAAATTAAATACTGTTTTCAAGACGGAAGAAGCAGAGCGCCATCACAATCTTAACCAAGCAGAATCAAATTCCAACAGAATAAGTAACTCAATGTCCAATTATCTGGGATCCACTCACGATTTTCTGAACTCCTCCAAAATGCTTGAGTCACTTCTCCAGCTCTGCCCTCTGCAGCACACGCGGCTTGTCTTCTAGGCTCCAGCTGGCTCCACTCTGCTGCTGCTACTGTTCCTGGTGGTCATCCCATGGCACTGGCATCTCCAAAATGTTGGGGTTCCTTGCTGCAACTGGGCTGCACGTTCACCAATAACCTCTCATAGGTTTTACGCATGGTACCAAGCCTCAATATTTTTGCATGCCCACTTCAGTCCTGGACCTTTCACTGCTACTGAGGCTGCACCTTCACGAATGATCTCTCCTATCCTCTCACAGTGCCAGGCCTCAACTGCTTTCCATGACCTCTTCTTGCCTTCAAAACCTGTACCACCTGCATGACTTTTACACTTTACCAAGTCTTGCTGACAACAGGAGATAACGTGGCTGCCACTGGAACACAAGCTTCTCTGTACTCTCGGGAAACACTTCCCAGAAGGTTTCACCTCAGTGATGCTGGTTTCTTCTTAATCACTGCTAATTTCTTAGCTCCAGTTGACAAGTATCCATTGTCCCCGTAAAGCAAAGGTTTTGCTTTATCAGTTCTGGTATCTTGCTAATCACAGCCGATTCTTCAGATCCAGCCAACCAGACCGACAAAAGCTTAAATCAAAAGAGCAAATGGTTGGACAGAGTCTTTAATCTTCCACCTGAAATTTCACAGGCCAGTCCTCCATTTCTGCACTGCTCTCAACTTTCTTATCTTCCAAGCTCCTACAGAACATTCTACTGAGGTGTCAATACTCAATGGTCTTTCTAGGCCAAAGTTCCCAAGTCCTTCCACAGTCCTCCCCAATACATGGTCAGGTCTGTCACACTACCTAGTACCAAATTGTGTTAGGGTTTCTGTTGCTGCAACAAAACACCATGACCAAAAAGCAAGTTGGGGATGAAAGGGACAATTTGGCTTATTGTTGTTCATCACTAAAGACAGTCAGGACAGGAACATGAAGAGGGCAGAAACCTAGATGCAGGCACTGATGTCAAGGCCATGGAGGTAAGCTGCTTACTGGCTTACTTCTCTTGGTTTGTTCAGCCTACTTTCTTATGGAACCCAGGAGCACCTCTCCAGAGATGGCCCCACCCACCATGGGCTGGGCTCTCCCACACTGATTGCTAACTGAGAAAATGCCTTGCTCCTGGATCTCAAGGAGGCATTTCCTCAGCTGGGGCTCCCTCCTCTCTGATGACTAGTAGCTTGGGGAGGTCCAGTGTATGGGTTTGGGTTTTGGGGAAGCCTAGCCACAGAAAACTCCCTGCTGGCTGGCCATAAAAGCTGAGGGAGTTGGAGAAGGGCCCCTGGGTTTTGTCCTAGGGGGGAAGTCCTAGAGAGTGGGAGCATCCAGCCATGTGGCTGTTCATTCACCTCTTAAGTCCCCTCAGTATTGAAGCAAACTGTGTTTCATAATTCCACCAACACTACAGGAAAATCACAAATAACTTTAATACAAAGTTGAAATCTAGTCTTAAGGTAAATTAAAACCACAACGCAATAGTATCTCACCCGTGTTGGACTAAGTTCAAAGAAAACATACAAAGTAACAAGTGGGCAATGTCAGAGAGCACCTTGCATGCTGTTGATAGAAATGTAGATTGATATAGCCATTTGAGGAAAAAATATGGAGCCTTTTTTTAAAAAAAAAAAAAAACATAGGAATAGAACCAACATAGATTCTGAAAACCCAACCGATGGAGTTGAAATAATATGTCTAGACTTCCCTGTTTATTAGAGCATTGCTCACAAGTGCCAGAACAGGAAAGTCACCAACAGTCCACCAAGCAGTGCAGCAGGCAAAGGTAGTAACCATGCACACACACAATGGAGTGTCATTCAGCATTTAGAAACAATAAATTGATGTCCAGGGTAAGACGACTATCTTCATACACATGGTAGCTTGAATGAATTTGGCCCCCGTAATCTCATAGGGAGTGGCACTATTAGGAGGTGTGGCCTTGTTGGAGGAAGTATGTCACTGTAGGGGAAGGCTTTGAGGTTTCCTATGCTCAAGATATCACCCAGTGTCTGAGGCCACTTCCTGTTGCATTCTGACCAAGATGTAGCCAGCACCATATCTGCCTGCATGCCACCATGCTCCCTAAATTGATGTCAATAGATGAAACCTCTGAGATGTAAGTTAAAACCTCAATTAAATGTTTTCCTCTGTAAGAATTGCTATGGTCATGGTGTCCCTTCACAGCAATAGAAACCCTGACTAAACAATGTAGTACATTGAATGGGAAGAATTGGGATAACAAAACAATAAATTATTCCAAAAAAAAAAAAAGAACGTATAAGAACATCAGAAATCACCTTGTTTCTATGTCTATATTTACCCTAAATAGATTTTTGTAGCACGACACCTGCTCTACATGCTATGGTATGATTCAGGAGCCAAGCAACGTACTGGAGATTGAAACACACACAGAGAGGAGGGAGTCATCCTTGAAACAAGAATACCAACTCTCAGGGGTTTTTCAGCTGCAAGCCCACCAGAAACCATTCCCTTGTCTTGTGCTCAGAGCCAGCTGCAAGAAGAGGAAAACAAACTGTTTACAGGAAATTCAGGGTCTGGGGTTCCACAGTCCCCAACAAGTTTTGAACTCATAGCACACTCTATATTATGTTTGCCTTATTCTGTTCTACAGTATCAACGAGGATTAGTTGGCTTTATACAATTGTAAGCATATCTCTGTATCTTATTCAGTTTAAAGTTGTTGTTATTACAACATTGGGGGGTTGTTTTCTTTTGTTTTGTGCTTTTTTAGCATGTATTTTCTCCTCTCTAGGTAATACTGACACCCTTAAGAGAAAATGGCTGACTACGAAAATCAGCAACAACCAGAAGAGATTCAAACCAGTAGATGCACAAATTGCAACACAGAAACAAGACTTCTAAGAGATCACAATAGAAGAATTCCAGCAGTAAAGATCTCTTTTCTACTTCTAAAAATATCTGATAACATTAACAGGGAAAATCAGGCAGATGAATGAAGTAAAGAAATCAATCCAAGACATAGATATGAAAAGTCAGCAATGTAGAAGAAAAAGCAACACGATTGAGAAATTCAGCAAGGAAAATGAGGTCTTGAGGAAAAAGAAAAATCAAGCAGAGATATTGAAAATGAAAGTAAAAATCACACTAAAAAGCCAGAGACTAGGTCATACAGAAGAAAGAATGTCAGGAATGGAAGACAAGGCTCAGAAAATATTACATTCAGATCTCAGTAAACCAAAATACATAAATAAGCATAACCACAGCTGTCAGGAACTCGGAGGCATTTCAGCAAGGTAAAGAGATGGCTCAGCGGTTAAGAGCTCTTACCACATTTCCAAAAGGCCCAAGTTCAATTCACAACTCCAGTGTTGAGCAGGTTGTAACTCCAGCTCCAGAGGATCCAACACCCACTGCTGGCCTCCGCAGGCATCCACACATATGTGAGCATACAATCACACAGGCACACATACATACTCATAAATAAAAACAAATCTTAAGTAAGAAAAAGAGATATTCAACGACAAGGACAACCAAAGCAATTCATGACCAACAAAGCCATGATTGTAGGAGATACACGAAGAAGGAGAAAGTCTCAGTCCTGAGAGCAGAAGAAAGAATAAACCTCATGGGAGGAAAACTGTACACCAATTTCTCTGATCATTACATGAGAAATTTCGGCACAAAATACAAACCAAATTCAGCATCACATTCGAAAGATCCTACAACCATGAGCAATTTGGTTTTATCCCTGGGATATAAGGATAATTCAACACACATAAATCAATAAATGTAATTAGATGTAAATAGACTCAGGGGCATTAATCATTTGTTCATCTCAATACACAAAAGGCTTTTTTTAATTTTTTTAAAGATTTATTTATTAATTATGTATATAACATTCTGCCTCCGTGTATGCCCGCACGCCGGAAGAGGGCGCCAGATCTCATTACAGATGGTTGTGAGCCACCATGTGGTTGCTGGGAATTGAACTCAGGACCTCTGGAAGAGCAGCCAGTGCTCTTAACCACTGAGCCATCTCTCCAGCCCCACAAAAGGCTTTTGACAAGGTTCAACATCTTTTCATAAAAATCGCTCTTCAGAAACTTGGTGAGAATGGGAAAGATCATGTCAGCACAATGAAGGCTGTTCACTACAGATCTGTGACCAACACCCCAAACGGGGAAAAGGGGAAGCTTTTTTTAAATGTTCGAAATAAGATAGGAGGATCTGTCCTCTCATCTTTTGTCCAGTGTGGTGCTTGAAATACCATAAGAACCAATAGGATCCTGCGCCTCACCTGGGAGAGCTGGCCCTAATGGCCCTGGCCCTCACTGGCTGACGCACACGGGGAAGCTGGCCCCACCCCTCATCTGGCCATTGATAGAGCTGGCTAAGATTGTATGGGCATGGGACAATGGACCGTCTCAGTTACCACCTGGACCCAGATCCATGGCTGTGAGTTGGTCCACCTCAACACCTTCCCCTGGAGCACATAAAGGGGCTGGTCCTGTGGAACCAAAGGCGTAGAATCTCCAAAACTCAGAGCAACAGCAGAATATCAGAGAGTCTCTACGAAGGTTCAGGATATGGTGTAGCAGGAGCCAGAGACCTTGAACTAGACTAATAACACATTGCAATGAACATTCACAAGTAAAGCTCTTTGGGCAAAAGGGTATACTGCATGACATGCGGTAACTTCCAATGTGCCTATGATGACTGTTTATGTAAGAAAGGGGTAGGAAAGATGGAGACGCAGAGGAGCAGAACAGCGCATGCACAGAAAGCTGCGGTTGATGGAGCAGCGGGTTGTTGACCAGAAGGCTTGGCAGGATGGGTTTTCGAGGGCGTTAATTTGTTTTTTTTTTTTATCTTATGCTTTTTTTCTCTTTTCTTTTGTAATTTCTATTGTATGTTTTATCTTTTATCTTCTTTTGGGGGAAGTTCACAAGGGTGGATATGGAAGAACTGGAAAATAAGTGGGACTAGGGTGCATGATAAGAAATGCCCAAAGATTCAATAAAATTTATAGTTTAAAAAGGAGCAATAAAAGAAGATAAGAATAAAATGAGATGCAAATAGGAAACAGAAAGATCAAGGTACAGCTATTTGCAAATGACTTTATGTATAAAATACCTTCATGACTCTATAAAAAAAACTAAGAACTGATATACACAGCAAAGAATAGGATACAAAGTCAGCATGCAAAAATCAGCAGCTTTTTGACATATCAATAATAAATTTGATGAGATAGAGATCAAAAAAAGTCATCTTTAGAGTACCTCAAAGATAATAGCTAAGAATAAACCTAAGCAAGCAGAAGAAAGGATTCTACAATGAAAATTTCAAAACACTGAAGAAAGAAATGAAAGGATAAAACTGGAGACTGTCATGTGACATGAAAAAGGTCAGACTCAGAAAGACAATCATGTTTTCTCTCCTAGGTAAATGCTAGGTACACACACATACATCCACACATGTGCATGGGCACACACAGTGGCTGGAGGAAGGAAAAGGCTATCGGTGTATGGAGAGCAGCAGAGAAGTTGATGAAGAGACGAACACCAAAGGACAACGATACACTCGTGTGTGATTGTCATGCTAATCAATGCTATAGGTTTAAAAAAAAAAGAAAGCAGGAAATTCTGTCCTATTATGAGGGTGCTATGCTAAGGCGAATAAGCTAGGACACAGAGGCACCAACACTGCGTGATTTTGCACTTGCGTGTGAAATCTAAAACACCCAGCAAAGAAGAAGAAAACCAAATGGGGGTTTGCATACATAGAGAGGTTGCTGAGGGAAAGGGACAATGCTGATCCAAAGAGCCAATGTTCCAGTTAGGCTGGACAAAGTTCTGACAGACTATTGCCTGGAATCGGTGATTGTAGTCGATCATAATACACTGTGTGTTTCAAAATGGCAAAAAAAAAAAAAAGAAATCAAAATTATTCTCACCACAGTGAAATGCTAAATAGTAAAGAAGAAGATAGGTCAAACTTCCTTAGCAATGTTTCAGAATAGCACATTTGAGCCTCCTAGGTATACCCAATTATCATTCGTCAATTAAAAACACAAGAATTTAAAAAGAAAATAAATGGGAAACTTGAGAAATGATTCATGCTTATATCCATCTAGGTGATTTAAATAGTAGGCTAGTCGATCATTTCTTGTAGCCGCGAATGGCATAGAGTCATCTCTTTAATGAAGACATCTAAAGTGTACAGCAAATCTGAGTGTTTTCTAAGCCACACAGAAGTGTGGTTGGTCCCTCTGCTTTCTACCCCAGTCCACTCGCTCCATCAATATGCTTCGAGCATCAAGAACTAGGCTGAGAAGCCCATATAGAGTTGGTAGCAACTCAAATACTGTCTAAATCTCCATGTGTTTCCACATAAGAGAGAATAAATAGCATCTGTAATGCAGTGAAAGAAACAATGGAAATATTGACATTCAGAGAAGTCATAGCCAAAGAAATTTCATGAATGATGTAGAGGAAGTGTCCTCATCGAGGGGTCTCTACCTGAGGCAGCTCAGGGCTAGATACCCCAAAGGCAGAGTTCCAGCCAGGCTGCGCTACAGACCCACAGAAAAGTTGTTTCTCTGCCCACTTGAACCTGTGTGCACAAAGAGCCAGTGGCAGTTTCTTGAGTTTGAGCAAACCTTTGACCTGATGCCCAGAGGGGCTCTCTGCAAATCTTCACACCCAAACAGAATCTACTTCAAAATTTCCAGAGGGGGGAAAAAGACATACGAAAAGTGTGCTTCTTGAAGAAACCTGCTTTTTCATATCGCAGGAGCAGTTGTACCCGGCCCCTCTCCAGGCTAATCTATTCAGTCCTGCCTCCCTTTCTACGTTCCTTATTAATTACCAAAATTCACTAATGCACCACGTATTTGGATAGTCTGTTGATCTCTTATGGAAACAAACATGCATGGTTTTTCTAAATTTGCCCAATTCTGCTGTTCCCTTTCTCTCTGATGCACAGAGTGTGTTCTTGTGGTTTCTTCGATGGATGACAGATTTCAATCTAATTAATCCAGAGCCCTGTGTACAGAATGCCTGCAAAGCAAACATGTCTATTAACAAAAAGCAGTGATTACTGGTTGGCATCAGGCCAGGAGCTCCCCATAAGCTACCAACGGATGCCTACAACTGTGTCTGTGCCATATGGGGTCTGCTGGAGCGATGAATTTGATCCAACGCAAGGTTAAGAGATGTCAAACTTAACTGGGGTTTAATTGATACTGGTACGAGATTCTAAATAAAGAAACAGTGTGTGCGCCATCAGAAACAAGCAACATGTCAACCTTCACCCTCCCAGTTTGTCGGCAACTCGGCTACAGTCAGACATTCAAATTAGTCTTCAAACTCAACCTTCCTGGATATGATTGCCGGTAGAAGCTGGGTTCCTGGTTTAGCAGCGGCTAAGTGGGGCCGGAATGTGATTATCTTGATCAGTTTGCAGATACTCTCTATCACAGGGTTATTGTTAACATAAAGGATGTAAAATTCTCGAATTTATTCTCCTCCTGGTATCCCTGCTTGGACAATGCCCCCCCCCAATTGCCAAAGTGAAAGGCTGTAAAGTCATTTTGACTGTCCTCAGTTTCTCATCCCCCCCACACACACACTCACGCAGTTCTGACCCCATAAACGTCTCTCACACGTCTTGCTCCTGCTACAAGATCCCAAGTCCCCCATCATCTCTTACCCTCTGTCTGAACCCCCACAGCCTCCTGGCCAGGATGCCCACGTGGTCCTTCCTCTGAAGTGCTGAGCCCTCCTCTTTAAACCTCATGGGCATGTCTGTTTCAATTGCAACTCTGGGTACAACTGCCCTGTGCATCATCCTCCTCCGGCATTATCAGGGCCAGTGTCCCAGCTCTGGCCACCCTGGATGTCTCCTCCCTCACGTGTATCTGTGACTGAGCAGTTTCTTCTGCTTCCTACCACCATCCTGAAAAAGAAAAACTGCAAATTAAGGGAGAAAACCCAAATCCAACTTCCTAAGGTGCTTTTCTTTTCCCACCGGCCCCTCTTCCGTTCCTTCACAGCTCTTTGCTCGCGATTCTCGTGGCACCGATCCGACGCATTAGGGCTGTGTTTATGTCTCTCTATCTGTCTCACTGATGAGTTCCTGTCATTCCCATTCATCTCTGTTATGGGAAATCATGTCATTTATCTTGATGCAGCACAGTCCCCCACTGTGTTGGGACTGGCTCTCTGGGCAGAGCGGTTCATTCACAGAAAGCCACATTCGGGTCATGTGGATAGACTAATTGAAGTCCCATTAACAACAGAATCTCACCCACGGTTTAAGAGGGAAAAAAGCACATGCCTATCATGCAGAATTGGACTCGGTTTTAACCAGGTGTCTCTCCTACCAATTACCAATGACAAGAACTAATTTCGTTGGGTACATCCTGCTAAGTACTTACCGTCATTATTTCATTATTACTCAGGAAAGGCTGTTGGGGAAGGGTTTTTCATTCTGTTTTTGTTCTCTGTCTAGGATTCAGAACCTATTGGGTGGATATTCACCATACAAACTTTCTCATCGGGCCAACCAGCTCACAAATAATGACACTGAGACTTATTAAAGATGAAAGCTTGGCCTATAGCTTAGGCTTGTTTCCAACTAGGTCATATAACTTAAATTAACCCATGTCTATTCATCTACGTGCTGCCACATTGCTCGTGGCTCTTACCTCTCCTCCTGCACATCTTGCTCCATCAGTGTCCTGCTGATGACTCCACCTTTCTTCCTCTCTAAGTCCTCTCTGTCCCCAGAAGTTCTGCCTCATCTCTCTTGCTGCCTAACTAATGGCCATTCAGCTCTTTATTAAACCAATCATAATGACACATCTCCACATGGTGTCAAGGAACATTCTGCAACAAAAAAATATAGTTTATGAATAAATAGTATAGGTGTTAAATCATTATCTTTACAGATGGAGAAACTGGGAGGTTAGAGGAGTTACCTAGCTTATTCGTGTTCTATAAACTAAACCGTGACTCTCCATGAACCACATGTTATAACCCCCACCCCTGGTTCTACTGCATTTGGAGATAGAGTTTGTAGGAAGAAAAGAATGTTGAATAAGTGTCCGGATGAGATATAATGATACCCTCTGACCTTCAGTCAAGGATTGGAAAGACTGGAAGAGGAGAGAGGGAGAGGCAGAGACTCATATGTACCTAGAAAGTCTCTATAAATACCTACCAGTGAGGTGGTCCACTGTAAACCAAGGGGCTTTTCACCAAAACTTAACCATGTATTGACACCAGACCCGACACCAGACTTGTTGCCTTCTAAACTGCGAGAACCAATTTCTATTCCTTAAGCCACACAGAATATGATATTTGGTTATGGCAGTCCCAGACAATTTACACATCAATTAGTTGGGGCAACTACCAAATGGAAGTGTCACAAGTTGAATGCATGTGGGTTAACAAATTCAAGAACATTTATGCAGTATTTATCCAACGATAGGTCATGGTTCACGGGAGGGGTCTGAATCCCATCTAGCAGATGCATTAATTGCAAAACATTCCGCGTGAACAAACACAACAGAACAGTGCAGCGTGAGACCTGGCAGTGTAGGTCAGAATAGACCATCTCTAAATGTGAGCATGACATACATAAAAATGATAGTATTACAAAATTTGTGTTCCAGGAGTATATATAGGAGATATGGAAGGTTAGAGACAGCCCGGTATAATGCGCATTTCTTACTGTGAATTATAGTAAATACTTTGATGAACACTATGCTGTATATAAGATGCCATGTTTGGTTGATATCCCTGGGAGGCCTTCCCTTTTCTGAAGGGAAATGGAGGAAAAGTGGAGTTGGAAAAGAGGAGAGGTGCGGGGGAGAGATTAGGAGGAGTGGAGGAAGGGGAAACTACAGTAATATATGAGAAAAGAATAGATTAAAAAATAAAAACACTGGGCTGTTTGCTACACTAACTCACAAACACCCCATTCATCCTGGTTCTCAGCACCTATTGCCAACAACCATCACAGCACAGTTGAGATCTTAGTTCCACACTGCTTACCTTTCCCTCTTAGGCACAGCACTTCCCCGCATGGCTTGGCACATACGCTCATAAATCAAACACACACACAACACATGGGGGGGGTAGGGAGGGAGAGAGGGAGGGAGGAAGGGAAGGAGGGAAGAAAGGAGGGAAGGAGGAAAGGAGGGAGGGAGGGAGATTAAGTCATTTCTTGCTTGTGGCTTTTCTTTACAAGAGAACACGGAAGCCTACTCACTGCTGTCTATGTCTCTGCTTCCTGGGCCCCATAATACATTTTGCATGCTTGTGGCATTCATCTGAAGACCTGCCCGGTATCTGTGCACACAGAAGCAACACTCCATCGATTCAACTAATACACGTAATCGAGTCAATTAGACTGATTCCGGTGTCCTTTTGCATCATTATTTTTCTGTTGTTGTGACAAAGCACTGTCACCAAGGCAACTTTAGAAGGAAGAGTTTATTTGGGCTTATGGTTCCAGAGGGTGAGCACCCACCACAATGGAAAAGCCTGGTGACAGGCAGCAGGCATAACAGCAAGAGCAGGAATCTCGAGAGCCCACATCTTTAAGCCCAAACATGAAATAGAGAAAGCAAACAGCAAATACAGCAAGAGACTCTCATTCTGAGGATTGCTGAAGCAGGATCGCCATTTTGAACTGAGACAGAGGGAAGAGCCAGTGGCTGGCTGTTTTGCTTTTCTGACCTTCAGGTTGAACCCCAATATCTGTCGCTGGGTTTTTATTAATCATGCTGCACAAGACTATGAACACTCAAAGCTGGCTCACAGTGACATACTTCCTTAATCAAGGCTTGACCTCTCAAAGGTTGCATAATCCCTCAAAACCACAAGTATTCAAATATCCAAGTTCATGGGGGACATTTCTCAGAAAAACCTACACACCAAGATAGACACTAGCAACCCACCATCCATACATGCCTCAAGACTACAAGCAAGAAAGCTGGTCCCCAGGGCATTTAGATGCAGTCAAGGGTAGTATGGAAGGTATTAACACTGTTTCTGGAAAACTTGGGATTTTTAATCCTACCATCACAAAATCAGTGGATTGTTTTTTAAATTCTAAAATAGTGTCACGCACCTATAACTCCATTTCTGTCTCAGTTTTGACTCTGTAAGGTAGTCATGGCCATTAGCTTGGATACAAGTGCCTTTGTGAGGAGCACAGTGGGACTTCACTGGTAGCATGGGTTATAGTCTCCCCAGGGATCATAGCTGAGCACAGAACATAAAAACCGCTAAGGTCAGAAAGAAGAACTCACTGACTTTGATCATTGGGATCCCATATTGTTAGAGAGGATCATGGCCTTTGCAAACACTTGAAGCCTTTTAGGCTATCTAAAGCTGCATATTTCCTGTTGGTCCCAAACCCGGTTCTATGATAATAACTATACTACCTTTGTCCAAATATCTTTTTTCCTTAAATTAATCCAGCATTTGTTTCAGATTAGAACAACAACAGTAAGAAAATCGTAATAGTTTCATCTCCTAAGAACAAAGGGTTGGAGCCTTCAGGTTGGGGATGGAAAGAGACAAGAATAATAAACTCATAATTAACAATTACCCAAATTCAAAATAAACCAAAACTGTATTGCTTATTACTTGATCCTGACACATGCTTCATGAATAGTTGGTGCTCAGAATATGCCAAATTAATTAAAGCATGGATAAAATACTATAAAATAGAAAGGATAAATAGAGTTTGGTTAAAAACACTGCTGTAAACAGGTTAATTTGTGGGAAGGTAAAAAGCAGTTCTTGAAGAACTCACAGTTGCCTCAATCAATCAATCTCTCTCTCTCTCTCTCTCTCTCTCTCTCTCTCTCCCTTCCTATTTCTCTCATATTTGACTACAAATTCAAATTCCAAAGCTTCATTTGTTAGGGCATAAAATACAGTGTCTGTTATACAACAGGGTAAAGCATCAAAGCAATGTAAAAATAAAACCAAAACGCAAAATAAGGACTTTTTCAAAGAATTCCTAAATTTTGATCCTTTCTGATATCCCCTCGACTCTAGTTAATAAAAATAGCTGTGGTTAATAAAGCATTCTCTCCACTCCTTTTCAATGCTGCCTATTATTCTCGAATGCTCAAAAGCCCCGGGCTCCCAGCCAGGCCAAAAGGTTTCACAAAACATCCACGAATTATTTCGAAGCTGTGAGACTCCCACAGCATGTCTCCCCGGAAGCTGTAAGGCAAGAAAACCCATCCTCTCTTTCTGATCGAAAGTTAGAATTCACTGGAGGAGATATAAAGAAACCACCAGATGAAGGTGCATTCGCGTTTTGTGTCTTCAACCGGCAATCCATGCTGCACTCCACACCTGAGCAAGAACACGCTCTCCCACGAGAAGAATTCCAACCTACCTTCTCTGACAAAGCAGTATATATACATACAAATTTGATTTTAGAAAAACAATTCTATTTTCCTGGAGGGTACTGATAGCTCCACTCCCAAACACTGAAGGGAAAAAAAATATTCCCACCGTAGGGCTTTTTGTCTTTTCTCTTTCAATCTGCCTGCGGCCGTTTCCTGTTGAGCCTGCTAAAGAGAAGCCTCTGCTCACCCTCCTGTCAGACCAGACCTTTAGGCACGACCCCGTGCCTTTTCTGGATAAGGTCCTGATACCACAGTCCTGGAGAGCACTGCAGGACTTCCCTCTGCAAATTGACTCCTCAGGCACTGCTCTGGTTCTGCTCGTGTAGACTGTAACTTTGCAAAAAAGGCCATAGCCCCCACAAAGCCAATACACTCTTGTGGCTGCTAGTGTGTGTGTGTGTGTGTGTGTGTGTGTGTGTGTGTGTGTGTGTATTAGAAAGGATATATATGAGTGTATGTGTGTATATGTATATACCTACATATATAGATATGTACATACATATACATATATATACCTACATATATAGATATGTACATACATATACATGTATATATAATGCATAAATACATATGTGTATTTCTAATTTAGTGCTCATTCATGCTTAGTCAGTCTGACAACAGGCATTTGATCTCTCACTGCCACTTGCCTATACCAGTGGATATGGAACACGGATAACAGCAGATATCAGCCTAATACAGAACCACAAATCACACTGCTCTCATAGTACCATTTCTGAAATCAAACCAAGTTTCCGACCAATAGAACTCCTACTCACTCTCCCCCATGAACTCAGACCATGAAAGTAGTAAAAGTTACTATTCTGCCTTTACTTCTAGCTGTGAAACTCCCAGCTTCTTTGGGATAGTTTCTCCTGAGTTGTGTTGGATCTATTGGTTTCATTGATTCTTTCAAGATATTATTTTTCATTTGGTAACAAGATTCTTAAAAGTCAGGAGGAAGTGGCAGGGTTCTACTGTGACTGATCTCTGTTACATGATCATACTCCATGAAATTCTTGTTTAAAAAATAAATAAATGAGTGCGTTTTAATATAATTCATTTCATTAACTATTTGTGTTCTCTGTGTATGCATACAAGTGTACACATGTGTCACACACACTCTGACACACGTGTAGAAGGTGGAAGACTTAGAGCAGGAGTCAGTTCTCTCTTCCTATGGTATAAAGCATCCTAGGGAATTGAACTCAGGTCACTAGACTTGGCAACAAGCCCCTTTGCCCATTGAGTCATCTCAACAGTCTTCTCCATGCGAATTTTAAGTCAAGCAAGTGTCACTTCCCAAGACCAGTATATTGCATAGTCACCCTTTCAGAAGAGTTCCTGGGATAACCTTTTCTTTCAGGAAGTGACTTTCAACACAGAGGGTGGATTTTTAAATGTCTGCACTTTGAACGTATCCCAGGCTATCTTACGACACAATCTCCTTCAGTAGCATCAAGTCTTTGTGCTGAGATTGCTTGGTTCTCATTTTCCTGGCAAAACTAGAACTTTTTCAGAAGCCGCAATGCTGCTTAGGCTTCCAAGAGACTTTGAGTTTTGTGAGCTTTCAAGCTATGATACATTTTATTGCATCAAAACTGAGCCAGTCATCAGACTAGATTTTTCTATGGTGATTACATTTACAACAAAAATTCCTTATAACAAAGAAATATCCCAAAGCTCTGCTGTGCCCTGACGGCTGACGACTTGGAGATGTCTTCCCAGCACACTGACTGGGACTCCTTAGCTGATCATCCGTGGGTCGAGGTAGTTTTTGTTGTTCCCCTCTGCAACCAACACAGCATACAGTGTTCTCTTCCCGCAGGGATTTCCATGACACTCCCACCCTGACTGGCGTGGCATTCATCTTCTTCGTGGACTGCAGCCTGCACACAACCGAAAGGCTCTAAAGGTCAGAACGAAGTTGGTGGGAAGAGGTACATGGAGAAGACATTGGGGACTCACACTGCTGATGAAGTGGTCAGGACTCGGAAGCTATGGTAGCCGATGTTGGGGTGAGGCCAAAGCAATGGAGGAAACATGAACCTTTTCTCACATAACTCCTACTGGGCAGAGTGTTTAGCAAATGAAGCAGAAATTAGCATTAGTCTAAAGTCTTAAGATTCTATACTTTCCCAAAGGATGTAGGACATAATAATGAAGGCTTCCCACAACACAGAGATCGGATGCAACCTATGCTTACAGGAATCTTCATTTTGAAATTACCTCCCCACCCTCCCACACACACGCCTTTCTTCCCACCCTCCCACACACGCATCCCTCCCCGCCCTCCCACACACGCATCCCTCCCCACCCTCCCACACAGATACATTATGGATTGATTCCTTCCATCCCAGATTCTCAACTGTAAATGAAAAATAGCTGACATCACCTCTCAGTTTTCCCAGACCCGAAGTATGGGAAACACAGACTGTATCATGCATGCCCTCAAGCCACACATGTGCATGTCTCGTCTGTCTTGTCAAGAATAAATTTGCTACAATCACTGTTTTTACAACACACTGAAGATATATTTCCCGAATAAGCTTGCTCCCCCCACAGAATAAGCAAGCCGAAGGCATTGTTTTCCATCTTTACAATGAAATGCAGATTTCTCATTGAATGACAAATCTTCAGTTTCAAAACACTGAACAAAATGGTGCTTAAGAAAAATTATAACTGGTTAAATATAAGCCGCTAAAAACATCCAGGAGGAGAATATTCTTTGAATACCAAAGAATTTTCATAGGCTTATGACTGAGAGAGATTTTCTCCTATTGGAAGATGGTGTCCTGGTACATTCCTCGGAGAGCAGCAAACAAAACTCAGAAGGTGAGTCCTTGGACTATGCTGACTGATCAGAACCGGGGTTCGTTAATCTGTGGGGAGTGTGCATGGGTGTGGGGGGGATACAATTTCAGGTAAATATAAAATTAATTCCTTGAGGCTTTATCAAATAATCTTGGAGTTATGTGTTACTCATCCCTCTTTCTCCTTTGTGTACCGATGTCCCTTCCTCTTCCCCAGTTGGAACCCTCTCCCCGTGAGGTGCTGCAGGTTCCCCTTTTATATCACCTGTCTTGATGCAGCCCTTGGTTGCCTCTCAGAGTGGAGGTGGGCCCCTCTTACTGAAGACCCTGCACACTTAGGATGTAGCACTAAGACGATCTGATGGGATCTGGGCTAGAAACCTCTTTCCTGCTCTGCCAGGCTCCAGGAGTGTTCACCAATTACTTACCACCTAGCAACTCTGGAGATCAGTATGTCAGGTCTCCACACGTGTCCTTCCAAGACCACTTCCTGCCTACCCCAGGTTAGGCATTTGACCTTCATGTTGTCTGCTAACTCAGAACTTGTTCGTTTGTTTGTTTGGGATGTGTCTCGCTGTATGGTCCAGGCTATCTTGGACTTCACTGTTTAGCTCAGAAATATCCCCCTGTCTGGGCTTCGTGAATCCTAGGTATACAGGCACATCCCACCACACCCAACCCTATGACTGTTTACTGCCTAATACGTGGTCACACACATTCAGAATGGTTTTATTGTAAGCTGTTGTGGTAGTTTGCCTCTTTCTTGTAAAAGTATATAGTTTTTTAGAACAAGAACTACGTACATAACCATGTCCTTGAAATACCCAGCAAAACTCCAACCAGAAAATTTGTGGAAGGGAAAAAACAAGCAGGCTGGAGACTGTCTCTGTCTCAGAAACTTGCCTGCTACCATCTCCATGCTTTGGAAAGAGTGGCTGGATAATCGCACCTTGGAGGTCTCTGTCTCTGGCTAATGCTGCTGCTCACGGCTCTTCTGTGGCTCCTCCTGAGCCTCCCAGACTGCAGACCTTGACAAGGTCCTCGATGTGACCTCTTTGCTTTAACACGGTAGTGTCTGCACACACAGATTTTTAGCATGGATAGGTGTGACATTTGGTGCATTGTTCTGTTTTCTGTCAATGAAAAAAAAATTATGATAGCCATTTTAAAGGGACTATTACTAATTTTAATTCATTCCCTCCTCGATTTTTGAAATTTCTTGGGAACCTGTCTCCTACAACACACATCAAACATACACACACACAAGACTTTCCACTGAACAAATGACAATGTATTTCTTTTCTGTTGAAGATAGATTTTTTTTTCGGACAATATATTTTGATTATGATTTCCCCTCCCCCAACTCTTCACAGATCTTGCTCACTTCCCCACCCAACCAAACCTACACCCTTTCTCTCTGTGTGTCTCTGTGTCTCTGTCTCTGTCTGTCTGTCTCTTTCTCTCTCTCTCATTAGGAAAAAAAACATAATAAAATAATAACCGTAACAATGCATTTCTAGGTCCAGTATGGCAAGAAAAGCACCTTATTCAGAAGCAAGTGTGAGGACACCCAGAAACCTTCTTTAGGACCATACAAGGACTAGCTTAAAACCACTCTAGTCACAAGGTTCTACCGTCAGAGGGTAACCTCAGGTAACATTCCTCAGGCACTGTTGTCCGGGGTCTCTCACTGGGCGGCAGCAGCCTGGCCAGCAAGTCCCAGCATCTCCTGTCTTTAGTTCCAGGTGCTAAGACTACACACCACCACAACCAGCTTTCTGATGTAAGCTCTGGGGTACAAATTCAAATCCTCACGTTTCTATGGCAGTTACTTTACCGACAGAGCCATCTCCTAAGCCCACCATCGTGTGTTCATCCGCGCTGCTAAAAAACAAACTCCTCCCCCTTCTCCTTGCAGATACTGACTCGCTGGCGACCAAATTGACAAGGTACTGGGATTCCAAGCCGTGTAAAATCGTGTGTCAGAAATCAGTATGAAACGTTACACTCATTCTGCCCGTAACTTGTTGCAGCCTTTAAGTGGGATCTCTCTAACTGTATTTCTCCAAACAATATTGCTATCTGAGTGGTATCAATCAGACAGGATTGCCCTCTGATGTCAAGACTCTCAGAGTCAATCCGCATGAATAAATTCTGATTACTTCTGTACTCTGTAGAGGAAAATGTTTTTTTTTTCTTGGATCATGGTCATGAGCTGTGAGGGAGCATTTAATAAAAAATAATAATATTGATGGTTCATCTGCAGGTTTCTAAGACCAAGATTAGCATATTTTTGTTAACAGAACATAACCACGCCGGGACTACCTCCTTTGTAGCTAGGCCTGTAAGAGTCCATTGCTCTGCCTAATTCCTAATTCTAAGCAAATACCATGGCCTAGTTTGCTTTGTTGATTAGAAAACAAAACAAAACATGTACCAGTTTCAACTTCACATTTCAGGTTTGATCACTGGGAGACAACCAGGCTCATAAATCTTCCCTCGGCTACTAGTAACTAGGGAGACGTTGCTTTCTTCAGTAAACACCCCTGCTTCTCCGTAATAGGGTGCCTTCCATCACCCAGAGGTTTTTTCCTTTTAATTGAGTGTTTGTTGAAGCATGACTCTGAGATAGGAGGCCTATTCAGGGATAGAAATTGCAGCCCAAAGTGCCCATTACTTACCTGAGACAGGGCCGGTGACCAGCTGCACCTTACAGAGCCTGGACACGAAGGCTGGGGGATGCTGCCTGCTGGGTTCGTGAGTGACCTTGTCATACAATTACAGGGGTACGTGATGATGGAGGGTGGGGGACACCTGGACCTGGCAATTTCCATCCTTCAGACCTTCAAAGCTGAGGGATTAGAAAAATAACACTGCGCCTCTCTCTCTCTCTCTCTCTCTCTCTCTCTCTCTCTCTCTCTCTCATCCTTACCCTAATATTTTTTTAACAAAAAATAAACTTTCCTTAAAATAGAAACTCTGATCTCTGCACAGCCAGGTCTTCGCCCCCCCACCCCCATCCCTCTTCCTTCTCCCAGGGTCAAACGTGTGTTTTCAAAGCCTTTCCTCGTCTTGCTGATCTGAAAAGGGGTACTCTTTCTTTTTCCCAATCTCCATTAAAAAAAAAAAGGCCATACGATATATTAACTGCTTTCAGGAAGTGATTTTTAAAATTCTTTCAACAAGGCAGTCGGTGCGGTGGGTGTGTTTGGTCCAGTTCCTGAAAAGATTGCATTTCCTGTCGTCATCTCTGGGACCCCACATTCCCAGCCTAGAGGTCTTCCCACACATCAATATGGATGAAGCTCCGCTTTGAACCATTCATTCTTTCAGGAATGACAGATGTCGGATTAAACTGCAAAACTCGCCAAGTTGACATTCACCGCATTCACCTGCAATCAATAACGGAGTTCAGGGGCTTCTCAGCAGGAAGGCTGTCTTCATTACAGCCCCCCTCGCTGTGTGGCGAGTGGCTCCCGCCTGCCCCTCTCTGCTGACGCTGTTTCCATCCAGGCCCTTCTCACCCCTGGTGTGAGGCACTCTAGCGTCTGCAAATGCGGCTGATTTGGATTCTAGCAGAAACATTTGAGGTCCATCTGGGAGGTCCTCTGTCCCCAGCTGAACCTTGCAGGGCTGCAGAAATGGGTTATTAAGGATACCTGGGGACAGCTCCAGCCTCCCTCTTACCGCATGACCTCTCTAAGGCACCCAACACATGCTGAGTCCTTTGCCCACAAACGAAATGACGTCACCTTCACAAAGGCCTGGACTGCAGCAATAGAGGAGGTGGCTCTCCTCCCCCACCCCCGACTGTGCGCCAACATAACCAAGCCTCTGCTTTGGTGATCACTTCATTATCTATTCTTACGTACATTCCCCTCCCCCTTGCCACCCTCTATCTGAAAGTCCCCCTCTTACTCTTTAACCACCTAGCCACTCTTAAGTCAACAGCTGGAAACCTTCCCCAGAAGGGGACTCAAAACCCAGCTGGATTTTCAGAGATGAGCTAAGGAAGGGAATATAATGGGTACTCACCACAGGCCAGAGGGCTGCATACCCAGGAGACAAAAAATGACTTGTTTATGAGCAGCAGACACCAACTCTAGGAAGCTCAAGGAAATGGAAGATGATTACTGGTGGTGAAAGGCTTCTAAGGAAATGAATTGTCAGGTCATGAAGCCATGAACTATTATTGCTTCACAGGTCTGCATCCTCCAGACACCTGCCTGGTTGTCTCTGGAGATCAGATTCCCCTTCCTGACCAGACCCATACTTTGAACATGCATGAGCTTGGACACAGCATTAACCCTAATTCCACAAATCTCCAAGGCTTCCACATCTCACAGTTGGAGCTATCGGCAGGAAGGAGTTAGTTCAGCCTAAGTCGGGTGACCACTTCTGGCCTAGTCAGCTGTGGGTCTTGTGATCCATTGTATTCATGGCTACTCAGGCCTATTGCTTGAGCAGCTGTCATGAGTTAAAGCAAAAGCAAAGGACGGTATCAGGATCAGGAAAAGTGATTCAAAATAGTTTAGTATTCCTGAAGCTTTGAGAGCAAAGCAGGGGGTGGTGGTAGTAAAATCTGGGTCTTTTCTAAGTACCCCAGCATGGTTCTCTCAGCGGAACCATTTTTAAAGATTTTATACACTTTCATGCAGAGGGCATGAGATACTCACGCATAAACACTAGGGAACCTAGGAATGCTAAACGCGCAAGATTTTCTCTTTCAACAGAAGGGCTGCATACCTGTTTTCCACTTGGAAAGTTGGGAATGGCTGTAGTTAACAGCCTAGTAGTGATCTGTGCTATGTCGGGCCAGGCCATCCCCGAATCCCACAGACTTTTCTGTTCTTCTCAGTCTTAAGCTTTGTTGCACACATGGGATTGAGTTAATTATCATCAAGAAACTTTTTTTTCCAAAACTGTGCTGTGCTTAAATATGCCTAAAATAAACTACCGGAGGTCAGACTCTCAGACTCTAAAGTTTGAGCCAGCACGGGTTTGCGGAGTCCTGTTGAGCCAGATTTCCTTCTTGCCTCATGCTTGCTGTTACTCTGCTGACTGTGTCATTTACAGAGACCCCCCCACGCTTCCAACCTTTTGTAAAATTTTACTAATTGTTTTTCTAGTGACTCTAGCAGACTTTCTCTTTCTTTCTTCCTAATATAATTGTGTTTGTCAGTGTCTCTATGCCAAATATCTAACAAATTTCATATATTGTCTTCTTGTGATACCATGGAGTCCAGCACTAGTTTATACAGCATGTATTCATTTCCTAAACTAGATTATAAATTCTTGAGCCTCAAATTCCACTGATTGTGTGATTGATTCCGTGGTTCAACATAGTATTATAATCAGTGGATAATCTCCTATGACATGTATTGGTCTAAACTGTTCTGAGCAAAAATTGCAGAAATCTACCAAAATTATCTTGGGTAACAGGTGAGGATTTATTAATATTATGGACTATCACATTCGGACAATGAGAAAAGCTGGACAACAAATCAAAAGGCCAAGAGACTTCAGGAAGTTCAAAGTCTCTCTCTTTCTCTCTCTATTACAGAATATTTCTTTACACTGTGTGAAGATGAGTCACTGTGTTTGGCTTAATAAAGAGGTGAAAGACCAACAGCTAGGCAGGAAGAGGTTAGGTGGAACTTCTCAGGACAGAGAGATCTTCGGGAAAAAGAAAGGCAAAGTCACCAGCTGGATGCAGAGGGAGCAAGACATGCAGGAAGAGAGGTAAAAGCCACAAGCCATGAGACAGCACATAGATGAATAGAAATGGGTTGAGTTATAGTTGTCAGTTAGAAACAGCCCTAAGCTATAGGCCAAGTTTTCATAATTAACAAGTCTCCATGTCATTTTTTGTGAGCTGGCAGCACAAAGAAAATGCATTTATATCTCCTTGGGTGTGTGTGCCTGTCTGTCTGTCTGTCTGTCTCCCTCTTTCTCTCTCCATGTCTCTCTCTCGCTCTCGCTCTCGCTCTCTCTCTCTCTCTCTCTCTCTCTCTTGGGTGTTTTGTATCTATCCTTCTATCCCTTTCTCCTCTCTTTCCTCGGTGTCTCCCTGTCTCTCTGCCTTCTCTCTTTCCTCCCCTAACCTTTCTTTCACTTGAGCCTCTTTCCTGATTTTCTTCTAGTTTTTCTTTCTCTTGCTTCTAGGCTGTTCTACTGATTGAGCACTTTGACATCATATCCAGCCTCCACCACTAGAGAGAACCTCACAGGACATTGATGAGCTCAGTTTGATGCCCAGACAGCCATACCTGAATCAACAGTGTGTTTGCGGGGAGGAATGGCTTTGTTTGATTAACCGACATGCATATAGGAAACAATTCCTCCCAAATAAAAGATATTTAAGTTAGGATACAAATTATGGCAGGTTAATTAACTCCAAATCTGTAAGATTGACCCAAACATGTTTCTTATTCTTGACATAGTCCTAGGAGGTGACTCCTCTTCACAGGGTACCCAGGAGGCAGAGTAAGTAGGTGTTAGTGAATACATACAGTCTCTGTAACAAGACAGACTGTCCAAATTGTGAGGCAAAAAATGTGGCAGATGCTCGAAAAACAATGCATCCATGTACATCTTGTTCAGTTATCGCAAGGTCAAAGGGAGGCTTCTGATTCCCACCAGCAGGTTTCCACCATGCCTCTGCATCCTCTTCCATCTCCGTGGTGCCTCTGCATCCTCTTCCATCTCCATGGTGCCTCTGCATCCTCTTCCATCTCCATGGTGCCTCTGCATCCTCTTCCATCTCCATGGTGCCTCTGCATCCTCTTCCATCTCCATGGTGCCTCTGCATCCTGATCCCATTACCATGCTGCCTTTGTATCCTGCTCCACTTCCACGGTGCCTCTGTATCCTGCTCCACTTCCACGGTGCCTCTGTATCCTGCTCCACTTCCACGGTGCCTCTGTATCCTGCTCCACTTCCACGGTGCCTCTGTATCCTGCTCCACTTCCACGGTGCCTCTGTATCCTGCTCCACTTCCACGGTGCCTCTGTATCCTGCTCCACTTCCATGGTGCCTCTGTATCCTGCTCCACTTCCACGGTGCCTCTGTATCCTGCTCCACTTCCACGGTGCCTCTGTATCCTGCTCCACTTCCACGGTGCCTCTGTATCCTGCTCCACTTCCACGGTGCCTCTGTATCCTGCTCCACTTCCACGGTGCCTCTGTATCCTGCTCCACTTCCACGGTGCCTCTGTATCCTGCTCCACTTCCACGGTGCCTCTGTATCCTGCTCCACTTCCACGGTGCCTCTGTATCCTGCTCCACTTCCATGGTGCCTCTGAATCCTCTTCCCATTTCCATGGTGCCTCTGTATCCTCTTTCATTTCCACAGTGCCTCTGCATCCTGTTCCCACTTTCATGCTGCCTTTGTAAGCTGTATCTGTTTCTATGATGTTTTTGCATACTGTTCCCATTTCTATGATGTCACTGTATCCTGTTCCCCACCTTCCTTTTCTCTTCTATCAACAAATGGAAGAGAAACCACCAGGGATTCCATCCCTAGCCAAGCCAGTTGACGCATCTTCCCTTTTCACCTTTCCTTTCTTATGTATACCTCTTGATGTCATTGTAAAGAATAGTCTTTGAACAGAGACGAAGTAGGCAGGATAAACAAAACAGATGACAAATATCAAAGGACAGATTTACTATATACAATGATAGCTGCAAGGAAGTTATCAAGACTGAGAAATAGGTACAAACATTCATCGTTTATAGAAAATTTCAACCCAAATTTTTAATTTCACAAGAGTATCCTAAATCATAGATTCTAAGGCCTAATTTATCTTGAAGCCCTTAGAATTTGACCTCACCTTACAATGGGACAAAAACAGTGTCAAGCAGAAGTTCTCCCATAATCCTCCACCTTTCCCACAATGCCTTTCTAAAGGCATGTCATCCACTGGCCTTTCATGACTGGGAACCCTGAAGCACGGTCTAGGTGGAGTGGAGCACTCACCATGTGACAAGCTGCAAAGAGAAATCTGATAATGTCACTCAGGATTCCATCCCTGGTGCCCGTGGCAGCGTGCAGCCATTCTGCTGCCTGCGTTTCCCATAACATCTCTCAGAGGCTTTAAATTATTGCTGAGTTTTGCTTTCTTGGGTGGATAGGGAGAATTCAGGTGAACACGAGTAAAATGCAAGACGTTAAGCATTATTGGTATAACAAATCGAGAGTGTTTTGTTCCAGTCGAAAGAGCTCCGATATTTCATCCCAAAGTCATCTTCTGGGGAAACCGAAATGTAAGGAGCCTGACACACGCTGAATAAGATTTAGTAGCACGTTTCCAGAGTATGCACAGAGCTGGTGTTTTGCTGATTTCACACTTCCTATTTAACCTGAGGTCTACCTGGTCAAATACCTACAGTGTCTCCTGCTGGTGGACATCTGGGGCGGGGTGCAGTCTGTGGAACACATGACTTTTATTATTTCTTTCCTCTTCGGATGCTTGGGTTCAAAAAATTCACACGATCCCTGGTCACAGCCAGCTTTCTCTTTTACGATCAGATTGCACAAAAAAATGTTTCCAACATATTGATTGGAAGAAAAAAAATGATCATGTTTTCAATAAAATATCTTTTATTTATTCTTTGACAATTTCCTACATATGAACAATATATTTTGGTCATTTCCACTCCCAACTCTCCCATCCCTCTTTGTCTAGGGACTCTCAATGTGTCCCCGCCCCCCCCCTTTCCCCTTCATGTACCTTTTTTGTGTTTTGTAGCTCACCAAGTTTTAGTGCTGCCTGGACGGTTGGAATGTTGATTCATCTTGCCAGCTCCATCTTACGCAGGTCTTGTGAAGTGACCAAGTTTTCCTGATGACAGCTACTTAAATGTGTTCATAGATGTGATTCTTTTCCTTTCTGCTCCCTATTCACTCCGTCTCCCTCTGAGCTGTCCCAGCTTTCAGATTCTACCAGGCAGTACTGCCTTCTCCTGCTGTCTCTTCAGACCAGAAATGGAAGGGGCTTCTGCTGTTGCTAATCACCAGGTTACCTCCTTTTTTCCTCTTTGTCCATTCTTTATTCTTCCATCACCCATGTAATTAATTCCACATATATTTCCTTTAGTCAAAAATGCCTAGAGGGCCTTTGTTTTTCTGACTAGATCATGGCAATATAGTAACCACTGTTTATCAAGCTATAAGCATGTACCACACATCACCATTCAATTATTTTTATATTACCTTAGTCTTCATAACTCATATAACCCTGTAAATAGATACCATGATAACGTACACCAATTTCCAGTTGAGAAACGAGAGATCCAAATTATTATGACAGGATGTAGCCAACCAGTGTCAAATCCGGTGAGTAGGTCTGTGGGATTTACTCCATGGCACTTAGGCTGACCACTCTGCCTACTGCTTCAGAAGATGACAAAAAGAGTTGGGAGGCTCCTCACTTGCCCCTCCAGTCCAACTTGCCCTCCGGAAGTGACAAAGATATAGTGGAACCCTATTTTTTCTTCTTAGATTTTTTTAACTCTGGGTAAACAGGTAGTCCGAATCCATTGCAGAGAATTCAGTTTACCTCCTTCTAGGTAAACTGGAGGAAGACCGTTTACTAAGGTTTGCGTCCAGCAACTATCCTCCACAGAATGGGACCCTTCCATCCCTACTAGGAGTGAGTCTTTGACTCATTTGAGATACACCAATAGGCACTGCCTCGTCCTGGAAGAGAGTTCGGGGCAGCTTCTGTTTGCTTCCGGAGCCCTCCGCTGCATGCTGAACAGTCACTGGCAGACACTCCCAGGCTCTCTGTACTCCTGTATCTGTGAAATGGCAATGCTAACACCGCCCTCACACCCCGAAGACCAGGTTTTCCAAGAAACACCCCATAAACTGTGAAACTCTTTATTTAAATGACTTGTCATTACTTTTTGATTCGTGGTCTCGTGTTCCTCTATGCCATCTTATGAGAGTCTCCTCCTAGAGACAGCTTAATCAATCTCACAGGTCTGAAAGCATCGTAAACATATGTACCAAAAAAAAAAAAAATAGCTACCAAATACAATGGCTTTTTGCTAAATTTAGGGCGTGGTCCCAGACCAAATCAGCCTTAGGGTATTCTTATACAGGAAACAAATTGGTCACATATTAACATTCTCAGGCAGGCCTAACCTCACAAATATAGTCATGTTTGGAATCATTTTCTAAAGAAAGGGAGGAAGGAAGCAAGGAAGGCAGGAAGAAAAAAGACGTATGTCTGAATACATGCATTTATTGTCTAAAGCACACCTTAAAGCACAGGGTATTGTATAAGCAGGAAACCTGAATAAGTTTAAAAGACACTCCCACACAGCCTCCCCTCATGCAATGTGTCCTGGTGGTAGACATTGTCCAGGGAACTTTGGGGGCCTCGTCTTCTCCTCATTGTATTCTTCACAATGAATAGGATCACCCTCATTTTATAATGGGAAACTGAGGCTCAGATACCCAAAGTAAGGTCTTGCAGCCAGTAAGTAGCAGAGTTCGAAAAAACTGAATCGAATAACAACCTGGTGCCTTCTTTCCATTACTCCAGCCTGCCTCCCCCAGGAGAGCATGCACGTCTGCATTTCCCTTTCAGCCACTCAAAACGTGGGCTGTGAACTTGGCCGCTCAGCCTGAACCATAGGACCCACACAGAGAACAAGTTCCAACTGGTTTTTTGTCACTGGGAACACCTGAACCCTTCAGGCCTCTACAGGAGAGATATATGCTTCAGCCACAATCCCACTGGCTACTCACAGAAGCGCATCTTACAGTTCCCACAGAGGTCGTGTTTTCTATCACATACTCCCAGGGAGCTGCTGGCTGCAGCAGGGATGTGGAGGGGAGGAGCTTTTCCTCTGTCCTCCTGAAAGCCAGAGGGAAGGAGCAGCATCTTCAAAGGACTTTTAGGTGCATGGCAAAGGCAACAGTTCTGTTGTTGATTAGAAAAACAGCATGGTTGTTGAAATAGTCAAATAAAATTTAGAGCACTTAATAGAAAGGATAATTAAGCAGCTACTCAAATGAGTGTGCTCAGAATGCACTGTCAAAGTCAAGTATATTACATGTGCCCACATCTTGGTTTTTCTCGGAAAGAAAAAAATAAAGCACTCACGAATGGATATATACGTACACAAAAAAAAAGAAAAAAGAAAAGAAAACTAACCATGTAACAAAATAAATAAATGCATAATTGCTTTCAGATTTTTAAACACAAAAATCTGGAAATTTTCAGCTACAGAAACCAAGGATCTGGCCGGGCGATGGTGGCGCACGCCTTTAATCCCAGCACTCGGGAGGCAGAGGCAGGTGGATCTCTGTGAGTTCGAGACCAGCCTGGTGTACAAAGCTAGTTCCAGGACAGGCTCCAAAGCCACAGAGAAACCCTGTCTCGAAAAAAAAAAAAGAAAGAAAGAAAGAAAGAAAGAAAGAAGGAAGGAAGGAAGGAAGGAAGGAAGGAAGGAAGGAAGGAAGGAAAAAGAAAAGAAACCAAGGATCTTTGACTCCACTCAGGCTAAAACTGTCTAGCTAACAGTGTCCAAGTCATTAGTCTACAAATCTGCTCCCATTTCCACCTTCAATTCACATGGGACACTAAGGAAGGCGCTCACCTCACCTGTACTTCTAGTCTCCATCCATGAAAGGGAAACAATTTATTCCAGTAATCTCAAATTTGATACTAGATTTCCAGTAAGGTCATGAACAATCATCAGGTATGCCTCCAAACTCCTCCCAACCCTCGAATGAAAATCTGAGTGGCCACCAAAGATGTTCCAAAACTATAGGACTGCCATGGCCTCTAGAGTAACTCAATCACCTGAGTCAGGACACTGGAGAGCACTGGCTAAATACAACAGCCAGGAAAGAAGGAACTGAGACAAGAAAGAGCCTAGGCTCATGGCCATATCCCCCAGGGGTACTTTAGAGAGGAGTTACCACCCTTACTCAAAAAAAAAAAAAAAAAAAAAAAAAAAAAAAAAAAATCTTTCTTTCCCCTAGTGGCCAGTCTTATTCTACAGTGAACAGTTGTCTCAAAGGAAGTATTTCCTTGAGTAAAGAGAATTCCTCTGGAAGCACCCGGTGCAGTTTTGAACGATAGTGTGTAATCCCATCCTCCTGGGGTCTTCCCTGACCGTATCTATTCATGGCTAACCCCTGCCATTGGGTGTCTTCTTCTCTACTCCTACAGCGGTTTTCACGCTGTGTTCTACATGTCTATCTTCCTGGTAGAAAATGAGTTCCTTGAGACTAGGGAGCTATGAAAGTTTTAATAAGGGCCCCATGAAGTTCCTAGCACACACTAAGAGCTCAATAAATTTCTAATGAATAAGCAAATGGATGGGATTTCAAAGGGAACGGAGAGCAACCAGACCCGTAAAAGTCACTAATGACCCAATGGGGAATAAAACTAGAAAGTAAAGGCTTCAGACAAAGCAGCATACAGAGAGGTATAGAAAAACTCTTTAGGAATTTAAATGAGGAGACCATTTTAGGAGTTAGGGGGAAAGAAAATATTTTAAATGAAGTCTTAAATGGGAAATGATACCTAAAGGTCAAGACCTCTGAAGCCCTTCTAGTCATCACGAAATCCCTCTGAACTTGGGTCCTACCAGACTCCTTCCCACAAGCCACACCAACTATAATTCTCTCTCTCTCTCTCTCTCTCTCTCGCTCTCGCTCTCGCTCTCGCTCTCGCTCTTACTCTTGCTCTCTGAAATATGGTAATCTCTCTACATAGCCCTGACTATCCTGGAACTCACTTTGTAGACCAGGCTAGCCTTGAACTCACAGAGTTTTGCCTTCCTAGTGCTGAGATTAAAGGTACGTGCCGCCACTCCAGGCTACCAGCTATAATCTCAAACTCATCTCTGATGTCTGCTTTCAGGCATTTATACACGATAAACTCCTACCTGTCTCTCACACTTTGCCCAAGTGTTCCCTGCAATAGTGGCTGTAACTTTTCCATGGGAAACTGCCACCCTTGGCGCCTACTGCTCCTGTTCTATCTACTCTTGGTCTTTTTCTGGTTGTAAGAGATGGGGTGGGGAAGAAAGGAAGAAGGAGAGACTGTTGTGCAGGGCAATCAAGCCCAGGGCCTCACTCCTACTAGACAAAGGCACTACCACTGAGCTACACTCTCAGCCCTCTTTTTTTTTTAAACAGGACGTGTATCTATCATATACAATTTTTCAGATTAATTAATTGAAAAGTCCAGTCCAAATTTTATTTCAAATTTACCACAAGGGAAAACTCTCCTGAAAAATCTGATTCCAAGATCTTTTTCTTGTTCGACATGTTTCTGGAAGGAAGAGTTAGATAACATTGTTAGAACAGGGACAATAAGGGAATGTCTGCTTGAAAGTTATTAGCCTTGTCGAGAGACAGACGATTAGCTGGGCAGATCAATCTAACGTCCCAAATGGGAATCTCAGTCCCATTCAAGTCCAAAGATGTAACTAGTGTATTTGACACTTGGAGCAGGCCATTTTTTCTCTCTCCTTCTTACAACAGAATTAGTTTTAGGAAGAGTCATGTAATTAATAATGATGATGGTCAAAAAAAGACTCAGAAACAGGGAAATTTTTCTTCAATTGACTTGATGTTCATTGCCTGACAGTAATAAAATTTCTCAATGAACAAAGAACTAAAAAAGTGTTATGGTACAGAAACAGAATGACAGCAATGAACTAATTTTTCTTTAGTAGATTTTCATTTTAAAATTTTAATTAATTAATTATTTTTTAATTAATTAATTTTCAAGTATTGTTTTAATAAAAAAGGAGAAATATACCTACCTACTCTTTGCCTCAGAAAAAAATAGCATTTCAATTTAATGTTAATTAAATATCTAGTTATTAAATTATTAAATATCAACAAAATAAATAAGATTTCCATTCTAAAAAAAATCATTCCAAGTTGAATAAATATTTTACATGCAGGCCAAGATGTTCACTTGCCAAACAAAAATGTGATACCTTATAGTCCTAACTCTGCTGTGCTACTGGAAACTGAAAATACAAGTAAACAAAGGGATGGCCATCATTAAGATGCCATGCAGAATGACAAAATTTGTAGATCTTGTTTCAATTTCTGTCTCTGCCACCCCCGTTGTTTGTCATATCAAACCTGTTAGCGCACACTTGGCCCTGAGGTGGGAGATGGGCTCTGTCCCTAAGGCAGCACAAATGACTGTGAGTTTATTCGCTGGGGAAGGGAGCATAACTAAGGATTATCTGACTTAATTTTCCTGTGGAACACAATGTTGGTTTAAGAATAAATATTAAAATATGCTAATGAGGAGCTTATGCATATGTAAAAACTCAGTAGTAAAGATAAAACTTAGCTCAAGACTTACCGCAGCAAAAGATCTTCTTAGGAAAGAGTTGTTTTTTTGTTTGTTTGTCTGTCTGTTTGTTTGTTGCTTTTTGGTGTTTTTTTTTTTTTCAGTGCAATCCTTTCAAAATGTTAGCACTGGGTGGAAACCACGGACACTGCTTGTCACTGGCTGCAGTACTCTTCCTAATTCTCTCCAGACCACACAGGCCTCCTTGCTGGTGCCCAGAGAGGTCCCTTCTGTCCTACCCTCTCATTTTAGTACATGCCTTGTCTGTGGCTTCACAGGATGCTCCTGAAGCATCTTTTCAAAAATCTAAAATTTTTGATTTGAGATCATCATCTTTCTCATGTGCTTTATCATAAACTTAATGATTTTATCCACCGTGTTTCTCCTTCCTGGGTCAGGGAAAGGAGTCTATCTCGCCCACAGCTGGATCTCACACACCTAGAAGTACTTCTTGCGGAAGTACTTGCTGTTGTGTCCAATGACAAGTTCTCTACCAATCTGAAGTTATTGTTAGACCACGGTGAGAAGCTCATCTCTATCAAACTAACTGTAGCTCTTTCCCAGAGTGTTTCTGGGTACATTACAAACTGCCCCCTCAGAGAGAATATCAAATTATGAACTCCTCCCCCATGTAGCGCCTCTTCTCAGAGTTGTGGGATTGTATTAGCAGATTCTCCAAGAGTACTCCACGGGCACCTGTTCTGGGTACTAGTAAGTGTGATCCTTTAATAAGAAGAAAGGAGGGAGGCACTTTAGTTTGGGTTTTGTTTTGTTTGCTTGTATTATCATAGTGATTTTCCAATATTGTATTCTATGTGGCACTTCTAGATTTACTTGGTTTTAATTATCAGAATTTCTGGACCTCCTGGCTCTGCAACTCTTAATTTGAACTTGATTGTTGTAGGTGTACCCACTTTGTAGCTTCCAGGTGGCATTTAGGAAGGTAACCTGCTACATGGTCAACCTTCTATTAGTGTGGGCTACTGGTCATATAATTTTGTATATGATAGCCTTCATTTGTAAATCTAGTGTCTCTCTCATTCTACTTTTTTTTTAAAAAAAAAAAAGATTTATTTATTATGTATACAACTTTCTGCCTCCACACGCCAGAGGAGGGCACCAGATCTCTTTACAAATGGTTTGGAGCCACCATGTGGTTGCTGGGAATTGAACTCAGGACCTCTGGAAGAGCAGACAGTGCTCTTAACCACTGAGCCATCACTCCAGCCCCTCATTCTACTTTTAAAATAAAAAAGAACAAAGAAAAAAATTCTCAAGTTGCCTAAATCTAATGTCTGAGCTGGTCCTGACCTGAATACCCCCTCCCTAGGGACTGGCTTTCATGGTATAAAAAAGCAAGATACAAGCTTCCAGAGGAGAAAAGCAACCAACAGTCCTCCTTAGCTATACCTATGAAACATAACAACGACCACCACAGCACTGTAAGCCAAGGGCGAAATAGTGACATGGCACACTTACCTTGGCAGTAACCAACAACTCTCTAGAAGGAAATCAACACAAGGGAAGTCATGCCTGGAAACCTAGCCAGTTGCCCAGGGCTAGGGAAGTCATGGATCTTGGAGACCTACAACCGCCACTTCGCTAAGCCAGCATAATCCCTAACTACATTCTAAATGTTTGTGCTTATACCCACAGGTAAGAGTATACACCTCATCAAGTAAACTCCTCTTTGCAACAGATGGAGATGACTACAGAAAACCACAACCAGTCAAAGCACAGAATTGTGGATCCAGTCCCAGTGGATCCATCTTTAAAAAAACAACTCAGCAACCTAAGGCTCAGGGAAGAGAGGGTGGGAAGACTGGGACAATGAGGATCAAGGAGTTCGGCTCTGAGATTGTGTCTCATGAGTTAAGGTCAGAAGCTACACTCATAAAGCCTCAGCAAAATGGCTGCTTAAATATGAACTGAACAGGAACAGCAATAGACACTCGGAGGTGGAGGGGCATGGGGAACAATATATCATGAGATCTTAACCCTACACAAGAAACTACAGGTAGCTAAGAAATAAATGCTGAAGGTAGGAAAAAATAAGAAAATAAAGAAAGAGCAGCCCTAGAAACATATCTACAAGTAGCGCTGCACAGACGGTTGAGTTATGTTTAGGAATACGTATGAATATATGTATGCATACATTCAAATAACAACACTAATGAGAAAAAAAAAGGCCATGAATTTGAAAGAGAGCAAGGAGGGGTATGGATGGTTTAGAGGGAGGAGAAGAAAAGAAAAATTTTAACCAACATAATCAGCATATAACATAACAAATATGTTTATATTCTTAATGGGAATGTCTGGGTGGAATTCAAAGAAAAATATGAACTTTCCCTCTTATGGGAAATACTTGTAACAAAGCATGGAGCCATGCACTGTCTGCCCCCTCCCTTATAGGAGCCGAGGGTAGATGCCTCGGGGGCACCATTCAGAATTAAGTGCCGCGTGTGAAAGAAGCCAAAGGGAAAGAGCTGTGCCAGCCCATGCCATTCACGATTCAACGATATTTTAATATCTCATTCTTCCCACATCCTGAGAATGTGATTGTTTTGTAAAAGAGTGCCGCTCTTCGAGTTATATAAAGATTTTATAGCCATTGCAGTTTTAATAAGCGAAAGACTTGCTAGGATGAACTGGGTTCAACCTGAACCACTGTACAATTTAATCCTACATAATATTCCTCTGTTTAAAGTGCATGTAATTGCCAATTTATATAGTCCCCAACACCAGAGATAAGTCAGATGGAGTTCTGCAAACAAACACAGTATGGGAAGCTTTCTGCCTAAGCACCACGAACCAAGAATGGATGAAACTAATCATCAATCAATCATGAATCTAATTCACTTCGAGGGCTTCTTTCATCCACACAATTATTCGATGAGTAAAATTGAATCCACCTGCGTGTGTATTTCTCTAGCTCTTAGCACCATAAAGGTTTTTTTTTTTTTTTAAATCTTTGGATCCTTAAGAGAATATGTAAAATTAAATTGACATTATCTCGAAATGAGATTAGATTGTTATCTCTTCCTCTCGTGTAAAGATTTTCTTGGTGGAGAGCTGTTCTTACACAGCAGTGATTTTTCTGATGCTCCCGTTCCGCTTAGAAACGTCTTATGTAAGGGACAACCATGCGACCGCACCACGTGGGTGTGCATTGGCTCAAGTGTCCCATTCTGAGACTTTCTGTTTCCTACCAACTGTACTTCTTGAAATGTATTTTGCCAAAGATCAGTCCACCTGTTCCCATTGCCCAAGGAAATATTTAACACTCGTGACAGAGGGCAGGATCCAGACCTAGAATGGCAAAGATACATGAACTTTCTAATATTCTATTTGTTTCACTGAATATTAGAATAATTACGGCATGATGACAGCGGTAGTGAATTACAAGTGATTCCGTGACTTGTGATTTTTGATTATTTTGAAATTTCTAGAGATCAACTCTTTGAAATTACATTACTTTTTCATTTAAATAAACAAAACTTCCAAAAATAAATAAATAAATAAAATAAACAAACCTTCCTCTTTTGTGTCAAAAAAAAAAAAAATGTTACGAAGGTCCCAGAAAGGAATGATACTGGCATTTGGCTGCTGGCATCTCCTCTGCCCCTTGCTGTCTTCCAGGGACCCTGGCCAGGCATGCTCCCCTCCATAGCATCCCTGTGGCTGTGGAACATAACCACACAGCCATTTTGTGTGCAGCTTCCTTCCCCAAGATGTTTACAGTTTGAGACTGCTCCCCTACAGTCACCTACTGAGACTACCTAACCCTTCCTCCTGAAAACTTTGGAAGTGGGTCCTAGCTGGAGGAGGCGGGTCCTAGCTGGAGGAAGTGGATCACTGAGATCAGATATAAAATGTGCCGAGGTCTCAGGTTGTTTGGGTAGTTGATGTGGCTCCATCAGGATGAACACTGTCCAACCTGACCCCAGCATTTTAGTGTCAATGTGTCTGTCATTTCTTTTCTATATCCTTTCTTCATTTCCTCCCCAGCCCTAGTCAGAGTTCCAGGACCAAACCATGAGAGGCATGGCATGCAGTATTTTGATATAGTGTTGAGTGATATAGTGTCACTTATATGAGTCTTGAAACCCTTATGGGGGCATTTTTTGGCATTCTTTCCTTTTAAAAACGAATAAATAAAAATTCAAACAAGACTGTCCCCTTGGAGAGATGAAACCCCTTCATGAAACAGGAAAGAAAGTCTTCGTTTACAAAATAGAGAGCCTGAGCCTGGGTTCATTCAGCAGAATGGACTTTTTATTTATTTATTTATTAAAGATTTCTGCCTCCTCCCCGTCACTGCCTCCCATTTCCCTCCCCCTCCCCCAATCAAGTCCCCCTCCCTCATCAGCCCAAAGAGCAATCAAGTTTCCCTGCCCTGTGGGAAGTCCAAGGACCACCCACCTCCATCCAGGTCTAGTAAGGTGAGCATCCAAACTGCCTAGGCTCCCACAAAGCCAGTACATGCAGTAGGATCTAAAACCGATTGCCATTGTTCTTGAGGTCTCAGTAGACCTCATTGTCCACTATGTTCAGCGAGTCCGGTTTTATCCCAGGCTTTTTCAGACCCGGGCCAGCTGGCCTTGGTGAGTTCCCGATAGAACATCCCCATTGTCTCAGTGTGTGGGTGCACACCTCGCGGTCCTGAGTTCCTTGCTCGTGCTCTCTGTCCATCTGCTTCTGATTTGGACCTTGAGATTTCAGTCCGGTGCTCCAATGTGGGTCTCTGTCTCTGTCTCCTTTCATCGCCTGATGAAGGTTAATATTCAGGAGGATGCCTATATGTTTTTCTTTAGGTTAACCTTCTTATTTAGCTTCTCTAGGATCACGAATTATAGGCTCAATGTCCTTTATTTATGGCTAGAAACCCATTATGAGTGAGTACATCCCATGTTCCTCTTTTTGGGTCTGGCTTACTTCACTCAGGATAGTGTTTTCTATTTCCATCCATTTGCATGCAAAATTCAAGAAGTCATTGTTTTTTACTGCTGAGTAGTACTCTAATATGTATATAGTCCATACTTTCTTCATCCATTCTTCCATTGAAGGGCATCTAGGTTGTTTCCAGGTTCTGGCTATTACAAACAATGCTGCTATGAACATAGTTGAGCAAATACTTTTGTTGTATGATAGGGCATCTCTTGGGTATATTCCCAAGAGTGGTATTGCTGGGTCCAGGGGTAGGTAGAATGGACTTTTGAAGAGCCTGCTGGGTCTGGTTCTTGGACACGACAGCTAATACAAGAGGAAGATCGGTCCCAGGACTTTATATACTCACAGGGAGTAAACAAAGAGCAAATTAAGCGTGTTATTAGCCGGTGTTTTCTAAGGTGATGAGAACCGTCAAGGCAGCAGCAGGCAGAGGGGACTCAAGGGTTGCCTCGCTGGAGAGGCAGAGTCGGAGCCTGCGGAAGGAAGACGCAGCTTGGGTGATACAGATACCTAGATAAACACATAACAGGCAAAAGGAAAGGCAGGTGCAAAAGCCCTGAGACAGAACATGTAGAGCTTCCGGAGAGAACAGGGTGGATGCCAGCGTGGCCACAGACAGGGCAAATGACAGGAAGAGTGGACAGGACTTGGCCATGGAGGGTGACCCCTACAGGACGCATGGTTGCACAGGGCCCTGAGTCAGAATATGGGATGGGGGAGGAGCGTCTCTCAGTGTGGTTTGTGCTTTATACACTGACAGGGAGTAAGCAGTGAGTCTCTGAGTGATAAAGATAAGCGCCTTATTGTTTTTAACTGCAAAACTCTCAAGCTGAAAGAGAACTCCATCCTGCCCGTTACGGGTAGTCTAACACTGAGCTCATGGCTCCATCCGTCCATGCTTCAGTCTCCTCGTGTGCAAGATGAGCAAACCTGGCTCCGTTCCTTTTCACCAACGGAGTTGCTTGTGAACGCTGAAAAATAAAACCTGGAGCTGTGTGTGGTGCCTCATGCTCTACTCCAGCACTTGGAAGGCTGTGGCAGGAGGATTGCCGCAAGTGTGTGGCCGGCCAGCCGATAAAGGGAGCCCTAAGACAACTTAGGTAACAGAGTAAGACCCTGTCTCCGAAATAAAATGAATAAAATAAGATCTAACAGTTAACACTAGAAAAACGTGGCTGCCAATATCTTGACAGATATGAGTTTTTACTACCAGGAGCATGAGTCCCCGAGCCCATCACCCTCAGAGATGGGTACATTTCTCCCCCAGAGCGATTGGGCTCATTAAGACCTGCACATGAAAAGCTCACTGCGAGTCTGGGCTGGTTTTGTTACCTTTGGCACAGAGCCTGAGCATCTGAGACTGCAGCTGGTGTGGGGCGCCGGTACCTGTCCTCGTTTTGGCAGACAAGCCTCTCTCCTCCGAGTATTTCAGACGAGGATAATGGGCCAACAGAGAGTCTCATGGTACTTAGCCCAGAATACTTCTATCACTCTTCCTGCCCCAAAGTATTTGTTATGTTTAATACAAAGCAATACTTTGTTGTGACTTGGGGTAAACAGTTGAGTATGGACTCAAAAGAACAGGATTAAGCCCCCCCATAGCTTACTTCTTATAGACAATAACCCAGAAAGCTCATATTACTACCCCAAACTTGTCTCTATCTAAGCACCTAGGTTGGTGGGAGGTTAACCGAGGTGATAGGTATGAATCTTCTACAAGAATAAAGTACTAGGAAGAAACCAAGGCATTGTTGTAACACCCCAACTCCGTTGTTAGTCAGTAAACAGTCAACAAAATTTACCCAGCCCACAATGAACCTGGCTCTAGGCCAGCCTGGTCCACAAGTACAAACCAGACCCAGAATCACATGCTAAGCCGCATATATTCCAGTAGGAAACAAAGGAAACAGAGCAGAATGAATAATGCATACAGTCTGCCCAGTGGCGGTGAGCACTTTAGAAAAGGAGAAAATGGAAGGAGAATTGTTGAGAAGAAGTAGTCCGGAGGATAGTCAGAGAGGAGCTCTCTGAGAAGGTGCTTCTGTCCAAATACCTGAGAGAGGCAACGGCCTTCCCCGGATGTCCCATGCCCACCTGGATGTCCCACATCCATGGCATGCTTACAGCAGTTCTGGATATTTGGTCTGGAATTTTCACAGGCTTCCTTACTTCTATTGCCTTGTGCCGCGTTGGGGGTCATTAGTTAATCATGACACTTTGGCTAACCCATGCAGGAGCAAAAACTCAAATCAGCTTACTAACTATCTGGGATCATAGATGGTTATTGAATGAACCCTTCTGCCAAGCCTAGGACCTAGCAACTTTTCTGCAATGCAAGGTTGGGGACCACATACTTTACAGACTGGAGACAATCTCCAGGCCCTCCCTGTGCTTGTTGTCCGTACGACTCAGAATTGATTAAAGAAAACCATTGCATTGGTTTTATAATTAGCTTTGCACCTGCTATAGGATTAACGGGCAGTTTTGGTCTTCTGTTTTTCAGGGCTGGGAATTAAAGCTGGTACCTTGGGCATGCAACCACTATGTTACATCAACCATCTAAGACTGTATTTGAACTCACTGTGAATCTAAGCTGACTTCTAACTTGTGTGACCCTCTTACTGTAACTCTTCGGTGCTGCTAAGGTTACAGGCATGTGCCACCACACCAGGCAGGTCAGTTTGGAAGATATAACAAATATTGTTTTACAAAATGAACCACCATAGCACTCCTACACTGCAGAGGAAGGTCAGGAGTCACGTCAAATAAAAAAAAAAAAAAAAAAAAACAGATACTGAAGCATACCTGGATTTCCACAAAGATAAATTCCAGAGCCTGATGGGAAATGAAGTAATTCATTAGCTATATGAATAGGTAAGAGAAGTTATTTTTCAAGGATATATATGGAGATTGGGGGGTTAAGTAACCTGGAGATAGGGGGGTTCTGAGAGACAGCAGAAGAAACAGTAGGCGCGAGCTCCAAAAGAGGAAAGTCTGCCTGAGTTCAAGGGGCGTGATGTAAATAAGAATTCCCTGAAGACAGAATGGAGGATGTACCGAACACTGTAAAACCCGACTTCATTTCAAATGCACTTTATATCCCACGTCTGTATTGTTCAGACTTTCAGTGAAGTCTGCAGTGTACAATAACCTGGTGGCTGCGTCGTGGAGGGATGGAGAATGAAACCAGATCTTTAACAGGAGGTAAACAAGTTTCTAGCAGAAGCCAGAGTTGAAAACCAAAGACAGCTAGCCACGTGTGAGTCCACGCGAGCCTTGACCTCAGGCCAGAGGACCCTCGGAGGTCCAAGTTGTTTTGCTTCATTTAAGGTGGAAATAAAAATGCCTTGCCACACAACTCCAGTGGGAACATTTGGGTGCAGGAAGATGGCCAAGCAGGCCGAGAAGGTCAGTCAGTCGGTAAGGTGTGTGGTGTGTAAGCCTGAAGATCTGGGATCAGATCCCTTAAAAGCCCGTGTGGTGGCGTGTGCCTCTAACCTGACCCTGGAGAAGTGGGGACAGGAGGATCTCACAAACCAGCTCATTCACTCAGTGAACTCGAGGTACATTGAGAGAGAGACTGCCTCAAAAAGATATAAGGAAGAACCGCTGAGGAAGACATCTGATACTGGCCTCTAGCCTCCCCAGGTACTCACATATAACACACACGTGCACACATACATGCACACACATGTACACACACATGACCCTGTATGGGACATTCAGATTACAGGCATATCACCTGTTCTACTCTTCACAACATCTAAGAAGAAACTGTTTTTCTTATCTTACAGATAAGTCATATGTCTAAATAATTAAATGTTTAATAACCAGTGTGGGAATTCAATTCATTCTACTCCCCAAGTCTCTCAAATTCCATTAATCATCTGTCTCCGTGAAGCAGTGGGTGCCAGCAGGTGTTACATAGACAGTCCTGTGCCTTCATTTCAGAACTATATTCCTCTAGCTAAATTACAGGGATGAAAACGCAGAAACTTTGAAGGACCTCAAATCCCAGTCACTGTCAAGCACGGCACTCAAATTCACACACGGGCTTAACAATGAAAACAAAATGCTGGCAAAGTTAATAGTCATGAGTGTGGATGGGACTAATTAACGTGAAGGGCACCTGTGGCCCATGGAACACCCCCCCCCCCCGCTCTGCTCATGTCTCAGTCCCAAATCAAAGCATTGTCCCATTTCAGCTAATACTGAAACTTCTTAAGAAAACCCCAAAGACCAGGGTGTGTGCCTGCTTCCTTCTCCCTTATGAGAACTATAAATGCAACCCGTCTAAAACATCACCAAGGTGTTCCACCCATCACAGCCAATCAACTCCCAGCCACGAGAGGAGTCCTGAAAGCAAATGAAGTCTTATTTTCCCGGCGTTTTCCTGCCTTCTCCATTATCCTCTCCTCTCACCAATAGCGTCTTTGATAGCTTTCATTCCGCTCACAGCCAGCTCTGGGCCCCGCCATGCTCACCCCTCTGTGCATGTCCATTTTCACATCTACGTCTTCATTTCCATTCAGCCCTGAGACCCCTCTCTCGGTGTGACTCAGCCTTCAATCAGGACGGACACTGCCCCGTGTCACGATGCTGTCACTTGGGTGGAAACGGAGGGGCTGTGGACGGGTGTCCTGTGGCTTGTAATGCTAGTTAGCAGAGAAAGGCTTTAGATGGGCAACAAGTTGATTTGATAAATCAAATCCCACCGTGATCCAGAGCGCACTCTCTGATGGCTTCTGTAGCAGCAGGTCCCGAGAAGCCTATCAGGGCTTCAGTCGTGATCTAGAAGAAGCTTCATTGAGGAAAAAGATAGGATTCGGCTTGTCCGCCATAACTGAGGAGGAAACACCTTCGTCCTTCCCACCTGGCTCACAGAATTCTTCATCACCTGGATGGGTATCAACCCAGATGCCCCTTCTCTAGGGTAAAAATAATCTCATACAGGTCAAGTCTCCATGACTAAAATTTGTGACATAAAAGGGAAAGTAAAGAAAATTGTGGGGTTTTTCAGATGATACAGACATATTAGTTATTTCTCTACTATAATAATATATAATTTTTTAAGCCATGAATCCCCCCTGTCATGTGGTGACATTTCCGCAGGGATCCTCACTTTGATCACCTGCACAGATCTTTTTTATTTCAGTTCAAGTTGAAAGCGGAGCCATTGCCTCCCATCTCCCACTGTATTCTCCACTGGCCTCTTTAAAGAGGTTGCATGGTGAGGTGGAAAGATGGAGCAGTGGGTAGCATGCTTGCTTTGTAACCATAAGGACCTCAAAGTTCCATCCCCCAAACTCACACACAGAAACTAGCCTGATGCATGTTCATAATCCCAGTTCTAAGGAAATAGAGACATTTTATTCCAGGGACCTCCCAGCCAGCCACCCTAGACTACTTGGAAAGCTCCAAGTCAGTGGAAAACATTGTCTCAAAATGGAGAACAGCACCTGAGAAACAATACCTTCTGGCCCCGAACCATGCAGACACCGAAAAGGTGCATAGAGAAAAACACGGTAACCCTTTGGAGGCTGTGAGAAGCCTATCCCCAGAACTGGCTGGGTATCCCTTCTGTGAACAGCAGAGAGCTTACAGCTTATCAGAAATTGCAGGAAATTAATAAATTAGAAAGGAAACTGCTGGCCAGATGTGGTGGTGCATGCCTTTGATCCCAGAACTCAGGAGTCAAAGGAAGGTGGATCCCTGAGTTCAAGACCAGCCTGGTCTACAGAGTGAGTTTCAGGAAGGCCAAGGCTATACAGGAAAAACCCTGTCTCAGAAGGAAAATATGAAACTTCTTAAGGAGAAGATGACAGTGGAAACCCTGGGGTAGTTCTAGACTGGCAAGGATGGACTCAGGTGTGCCAACAATGCCCACAGAAATCTGCCTCGTGCTGATTCCATCTCTCTACTGTGTAGCGTGAAGTCTACCTGTGGTTCCACATCCACTCTTGGCTGTTAGAAAGACAATGGGAAATTGAAAAAAAAATCTTAGAGTTGAACTTCATGGTCATGAGTAAAAGGGATGAGTTGGCTAAAAACACATGTCCACCTAAGACCTGGGAGCTTGGTCCTACACTGAACTGAATCAACCAAACCACCAAGTCCCTAAATAGAGTCAACTGCTGTTGCCAGAAAATAAGGGAGCAGATATGAGTACAGGTGGAAAACCGGTCAAGCAGAAAACCTTTGTGTATTGCCATCTAACCTCGGCGTTTAACAAATGTCCATGCAAAACGTCTTTGCAGACATGCAGGACCAGATGGCTAAAGGGAAAATAAAACCATACTGTACGCCATGCTAGAGAAGAGTACACAGACCTTGGGAAGGAAAGGTGCGGCTAGATGCCTAGCCCCTCCAGCCATCACCATGCCCCTGTCCTTCCCCTACCCCCCCCCCCNCCCCCCCCGCTCCAGCCCGACCTCAGATCATCCTCCCTCGTGCTAACAGTGCAGAGGAAGGCCTTTTCTACTGCTGCCTTTCCTCTCCCAAGTTATTCTCGATAATCTTCTAAAGCTCACATCCTTTCAAAGTACCTTTCCTTTGTATTGATGCTACTGACAAGTTCATCTGAGATAGTAGGCACAATGAACACCTAAAATAGTCATGGAAAAAGCAAATGGTACATACAACAGCACAAAATTGGGTCTCCGGAGTCATTGTGATAAGCCAGATAAGTCTCACTGGATAAACATGAAGAAGTCAGAGGAGAAATCCTGTGGCTTGCCTCCGATGTCACAGCTCTTGACAGATAACTGGTGCACACTCCTTTCAGAATGGCCCCAACTATTTACCAGTGAGTCTAAAGACGTGGCGCCTGTTTTTAAGAAAGCCAATCCTGTACTTTTCGAATGGTTATTAAGAGGTCAAAAGCCTGAATGAGAGAAAATCGGCTTGGCCATTATGAGGAAGAATCTAGATGCCAGAGGATGATAAAGGAAGGAAGAATATCAGAGGGTGCTCACAGTAGTTCAAGAAAATGGTTCAAAGAAAGCATGGGATGAATGTCATTGTGACTGGCTACATAAGATAAAATTCTTGGGTTACAAATTATTGCACTTCAGATTGACTCATTTGACCAACAACAAAAATAGTGTGACTCTAAGAACTGAATAGGTAACAAATGGATTCTAAAATAGGAATAAAACTGTCTCCAGGGATAGAAGTAGCAGAGCATATTAATATCCTAACAAGGTAAAGTATAGATAAAGCTTTCTAGCTGCAATTACATCTACCACTCACTGCTCAAAATGTTGACACCCAGAAAAGAAATGGGCCGACCTAGATTGGGGCATGTGTTACTGTTGGAAGTCAGGGGTAGTACTGTAGGGGAGGGACATCTTGATTGAAGAGCCAAGCAAGGGAGCATCCAGAATGAGGAAGGTAATAATCCGAATGAGTTGTGTCATTGTGTCACTGTAGCTTGAAAGAGAGAGGGGGGGTGAGAGAGGGGCAACGGGAGTACACAAGGAAAGAGGGAGAAGGAAGGGGAAAAAGGAAGAGGGAGGGACAGAGAGGGAAGAAAGGGAGAGAGGAGAGAGGAATTGTTGAGGCAGCTCACTAGAGAGGCCCACTCAGACACAGTGTATAGCCTTATTTCAGGGTAAGTCCTTATTTCAGGCATCTGGAACCACCCAAGTGTTTGGGGGGCTGGGGTGTATCACTGAGTGTCCAGACGCGGGGTTTTTGAAGACAGAAACCATATCCTGGCATCTCACTCGACAGCTGTCGGAGGAATCTGCAGAAGTAACCAGTTGTTTTAAGAGAAGTGAAGAAAACTTAGGTAGAACATCCTGACTTTTGCTTCCCAGAATAAAGTTGGGTAGTTTTCCATGGGTTTCTTTATAGAGGATAGCAGATTCTAGTTAAACCTAGAATGGCTCCAGCAACAATACAACATGGAGGACTTTTGTATTGTGTCTGTACTATCTTGCTCAATCACAGAAGAAAAGGAGGGAGGGAGGGATGGAGGAAGGGAGAGAGGAAGCTATTTCTCTACACCATAGTTTTATTACTACAAAAATAATTACTGTACCTATTTCCTAAACATCTCATAAATGTCATGTGAAGTGCTTAGTGCAGGGCTTGACCCAATGCTCAATAAATCCCAGGTATTTCTTCTGTATAGAAAGTTGAGGGAGGCACTTGTCAATAGAAATGAGACACCATGCCTCCTCTGAGGCAATGGTGAGCTCTTGTTTGTTACTGACTTACCCCACTTAAAAGAATTAAATGGGCGCACGGCAGCGGCGGCCGGAACCGGACGCGCACGGCCGGCGACGTAGCTGGCGCAGCGGCCGGGACCGGCGGGTACTGACACAGTAGCAGACAACGCAGGCGACAGGGACCAGGGCAACACCAAGAGCAGATCGCCCCAGGACAATTAAATCAAAGAGGTAGGCCTTTGGTTGGCGAGGTCCCAGGCAAACAGGGAACCTGGTTCTTTTCCTGAAGACCCGTCTGAGGGGTGAGAGGGATCTTGGCCCCTGGCAGGAGCCAGGAAACAGAACGAGGGAATTTTGCAAGAGGAGCCTCTGGCCAGCAGGGAAACCTGATCTGGTTTTAAAAGACCAATTAGAGATCGTCA
>NW_026067890.1:5999805-6006975 GCF_014885135.2 Alexandromys fortis
TTGGGGGAGGGGGAGGGAAAGGGGAGGCGGCGGTGGGGAAGAGACAGAAATGTTTAATAAATAAATAAATTAATTAATTAAAAAAAAAAAAGAATTAAATGATCAACCATCCAAAGTAAACTACATAATAGAAGGAAATGCCTGAAACAATGTATCCCCAACCTGGAAAATTCCAGAAACGTCAACACATAGAAGAAACATATGCCGGCAAGCAGTTTTCTATCCATCAAAACAGAATATTATGGACTAGGCCTGCATTTTAGCCACTATTTTAATGCATTTGTGAACATTTAGTCTGGGTAGAAGGTTCCAGATGATATCGTTGCACACGAGTACGTGCGCACACACACACACACAGGCAGTGACAAATAGGTGTGCGTGAGTCACCACAGCCTCTCTGTACTGGGAATTAGCGTGCCTGGCCTGTTCCATCAGAATAAGTCTCCAAAACTGTCACACATGGCTCCTGCCTAGACCCTCTCAGAATGGTGATAATCAGGGCCCCACACTGCCTGCAATCCCTTCTGCCTGGCGGGGTTGAGGGAACCTCAACGGAGTAGAGATGTGATTAAAGCTGACCTGTCCTCAATTGGCTCTGCTGCTGGGCACCAAGAGCACACAGCCCAGGGCCCGCTACCGCTGTGGAGGGAGGAGTAGGATCTCACATATGAATGCAGAACGACCTCCAGAGAAGCAACCTGACCTTCCAGGAACAATGCCCAATGCTGGAGTCAGGCCGCTCACATGAACATATGCCCATCCACAAAAGCACTGAGCCTGTAACAAGCACTGTGCAGCAAGCACGTGTATTATTCTTTTTTTAAAAAAAAAAATCGAGATTTGGGTCATAGTGAAGTGGGGAACAGAGAGGCAACCCCAATAGCCTGCTGTGTTCCCATCGCTAGCATCAGCTGCTCCGTTCCATCCCAAGGGGACCGGTACTCTTCCCCATCCTCATGCCATTTTTATTATGCCAACCGATGATAAGGCAGAAACCCATCAGCACAAAGCAGCCTGTGAAAAACCAACTAACAATATGGAGTGGAAAATGAAGAAGAAAGTCTTGCATTTCTTTTCACCTACAGGATAAAAACTGATGAAGCCAAGGCAAACCCCATCACCATTCAGTAGTCCATCTTCCTTTAAAATACACGGCACACCGACCGAACAGGCAGAATTCTGCTCCGCACAGCAATTGTTCCATTTTCTGTATTTCATAACCTGCAATTTTGAAGCCATGCTTGGTACACACGCTTGTAAAATAGTCATATCAGATAAAAGCAGAGGGATGCTAAACTATTGGAAAATAAATCAAATTCTCAGCAAGCAGTTATATCCATCATGTTGCAGCGAGCGCACGTATAGTTTAAGCTCTGAGCACACAGTCTATCCATTGTAATGATTTGGGGTCAGGATCCTGCCACATGCATTTAGCATTCACTAAGAAGTAAACCCCGGAGTGTAGCAGGGAAGAGTGCCGAGCTGGAGCCCCTGGTGCAGGAAGCTGCCCTCCATGCATTTGTTTGAGGCCAGTCACTGTGTGTCCGGAATTAACACGTGCATAAAGCCTGACTGTTTCTAAGATGCTTGCACCAGCATTATCTTGCTTGGTCTTCAAAGAGACCTCAGAAGACAAATAGGCAAAAGCATCCATGTGTTACTGCCACAAAGACTCCTTCAGCACATCTGTGGAAGGTCGTGGAAGGAAATGTCTGAAAAATGCACTCCCCACACAAATCCTCTCAAAATGGACACCATCCTGATTACGACATCACATTCAGTGGTGCCCGGCCTCAAACTCAGATTCCTCACACCGGACAGTAGCAAACATCCCATGCCTTTGCATCTGTCCCTTTAATGCAGATACAGAACTAGCCGGCCCAACAATTGCACAAGACTATAAGAAGCTTTCTGTAAACACTAACTATGAAGATAGGAGAGGCAAACTCGAGCTAATAAACACCATTATAAAAACTGTGACTGCTGCACAACACAGTGTGCTATTATGGGACTATTAAAATGTTTAGAAAAAAAGTTAAAGCCGTGATTTTTTTTTCCTTTAAAGTGGGGAGAGAAAGGCATTCAAATCCAAAGCCTGGATAGCAAGTAAAGCCAGCTGTGTTCATAAGGTTATACAGCCAGTCTTAACCTGATCCCTATGGCACTGTCCCCAGTAATGAATGCCCAACAATAATCTTGCCACTGCCCCCACCACTCCTCCCTTCCTCGATAAATTCTTCTAGGCTCTCCTGCTTTGCTATTGGATGAAAATCCAGCCCTGGAGTCATGCACAATCCACAATTTTTTTTTTAACCTTCGAAAACACAGGAGCCAATAACTCAGCCCAGGCGTTTGTCTGATTCTTCCTGTCCAACACAAAACAGGGTTGTTTCAACAGCAGGAGTGTGTACCTCCCTGTTCTGGGAGCTGCAAGTCCAGGGCCAGCATGGTCGTGGCCCTGACGAGGCCCCGGTCCCCAGATTGCTGATAACTGTCTTCTCAGTGTGTCCACACATGCAGAGAGAAGGATCTCTGCTGTCCCCTCCTTTTCTACTAAGAGCACAGATCCCATCCTGGGTGCTGACCTCATGACCTCAGAGACACATAATTGCCTCCCAAAAGCTCTCCAAATCCTGTCACACTGATATAGAACTTCTACACTTGAATTTTGGGAGGAGTCTCGGTCATTGGCATGCCCATGTCTAACTCCTGATGTATAACCTCCTAAGCACCTTCAGTGATGAACAATTATTTTATTCACTCCAGTTATCCCCATTTCTAAGACAGAACTGTCCTAATGGTAGCTAGATTACCACCAAAAAAAAAATGGCACTAAGGATCCATTTACTGTAAAGAATATAAAAGCAACAAACAGTATTGCAAAGAATCCAGACAAGAAAATATCTTATTGGCACCAAAAACCGTTATAAGGTATTCCTCCTTAAAAAAAAATTCCTCAAAGTTCTTTCCAAATTAAAATTATTTTCACCAGGATCTATCTTTCTGAGAATAGATTTATTTATTTATTGCGTATGTGACAACAGGGATAACTTGGGGAAGTCAGTTCTCTTCCTCACTGTGTGAGTCACAAGGATCGAACTCAGGTCATCAGACTTAGCAGCAGACACCTTTATCAAGTGATCCATCTCACTGGTCCCCTCGTATTGTAAAAATATGTGCTTCATATCCAGTCTCCCCATTTTCGTCATGCTTGCTATTTTACCAACTGCTCTCATTTCTCCTGTTCAGTATAAATGTGCCGCATTTCCAGATCGCTGAGATGGAAGACTGAGTGGGACTCTAACCTTATTTATGCCATTTCTCCGTGAAAGGAGCTTTCTGGGCTCCAAAGAAGCAATTTTAAAGCCATATACTTAGAGGAAATAAATGATCTGTAAGTTTTGTGACTACGTTTACAAAGCATCACATTTATCAACAACCATTTGAGAGTCTAAGCAATATAATTAAATTTAGAAAGCATTTTCAAACCTAATAAAGCAGAAAAAGACATATGCAAGGGTCAGAAGACAGTCAGCCACTATATATAATTACTGATTCTCTGTGAAAGTGGGAAATTTTTGTTGTAACACCAAGGTTTCCAAACAGTTGAGGAATGAAACTGTCTAAGCCAATAGAAAAGTTAGCAGGGGCTCAAGATTGCTAAATCCATCCTAGAGTCAACATCACTTCTTCTTTTCCTGCTCTCGTGTGTATGTGTGTATAGTTTCACAGGAGTGTTCAAGTTCGCATGTGCACATGTGTGCACATAGGTGAGGAGGCCGAGATTGGCATAAGAGTCTTCCTGTATCCTTCCCCCACCTCAGTCATGCAAGCAGTCTTTCTGAGCCCCAAGTGCATCAATATGGCTAATCTAGCGACCTAACTTGCTTTAGGGATCCCCTCTCTCCATCCCCTAAGTGCTGGGATTGCAGGTGGGTCTCCATGTCCACCTGGTATTAGCATAGGTTCTTACACTTGTCAGTAAGAGTTTTAACCACTGGTCCATCTTTCCAGTCCAATCAGCCATATCTATATATAGTCTGGCCAGGAGAAAGTCTGCAAGAGACTGAGGATTGGCATTTAGAATCAAGAATGGCTACCAAGCTAAAGGAAATGTATAAGAAACCAACAACCACAGAGATCTAGAGATAATCCTCCCTTAAAACAAAAACGCAGCAGTCATTCTGGAACCGAAACCTCAGTCTCATGCAGACTTTCTCCTAGCCAGAACTAGCCAAGATAAGCAAGTCACTGAACCAGTATCTCATTTAAATTAAAAAGGTACATATCAGGTTTACAGAAGAGGCTATTCAAATAAGTTCATCCCTGCTTCCCTCACTCTGCCCTCCCCTGAGTGGTGGGAGGTGGGGGTCAGGCAAGGAAATGAACCTCAAAAAGGTGAAAATGAAAACTCAGTTCAGATTGGCTTCCTCAACCTGGATCAAGACTTCAAGGAATCTGATCTCAGGTGGTTTATTCCTGACAAATTTAACGCAGTATATTTTGAGAAAAGGTTTCCTGGTGTAACACGATCCCTGGTGCACAAGGAAAAATAATTACAATGAAATTCAATTCCAGGTACATGGCATTTCTTCCAAGAAGATGAGTTCTAGAGATAGAATACCAGCACTAGCTAACAGACCTAAAAAAAATGTCTAGCCTGGTCTCAATCATACAGATAGCATAGAGGTCATTTGGATTATTAGCCACCCCTGGCCCTCACTGTGGGATGTAAGAGTCATTTAGGTTATTCCTAGCCACCTCTGATCTTGGTTGTAGGAGCTTGATATGGCCTGACCCAACAGCTAACACAGATCACCAGGCTGTTCATCACTTCCAATTCCCAAGTTTCTGAATGGATATCTTTCCAACTGAAAAGACAATACTGTGGACTTAACATTCCTGGTTTCTCTGGAGATCTGTGGACACAAGGACCTTTGAGCCGTGCTCCCAACACTCCCCAGCTGCGCCCTCAAATTCTATAAAGCCATCTACAGATCTGAAGTCAACTTGGGAGGGTTGCTCGGTATTGGTCAACAGTTGTGTAAGACATGGTTGCCACATCTTCTCTTCCTGAAGACCTCAACTGAGTCTTTTGGCATTTGGATGGATTCTTAGCCCCCATTTTGAAATAATCTTACCTCGAAGCATCATGTTGGATGCCGATGAGCTAGCTGAACTGACAGACAGATTTGAAAGATATTGAGACCCAGGAGAAGTACAGTACAAACCACTTGTCATGGCCTTTTCTAAAAAAAACAATAAATTATTAATAACATCAGGTTATTTTAAACAGAAAAATTAGTAAGTTTTAGCAACATGTCACCAGTTTGTAGATTTCAGGATTTGGAAATTACTAAGTTTATCTTTTGTGATTTTTTAATTCAGATATGAGTTTTTGACCAACATATTTAAACCTGTATCATATAACAAAGAAAATGTGGTATAAAACACTGTAGTTTTTCCTCATCTTATAGAAAAGGAAAATTATGACATTTCCAGAAAAATGGATGCAACTGGTTATAATAAGATTAAGTGAATTAAAAGCCAGTCTCCTAAAAACAAATATGTTTTCTCTCATTTATGGTCCCTAGATTTTGTGTGGATAAATAAAATCAAGAGTATTGATGTGACATGGGTAGAAACAAAACTTTCTAGGTCAACAGAGGAACAAACACAGGAAGGAGAGAAAGAAAGAATGACACAGAGGCGTACAGGAGAGACCATACCTGGTATGAAGAGTATACTTGTGTGAAAACACCTTCCCTAACACAGTATCCATGCAACAAATACATATAATGAAAATTAAATATGTGCCGTTAGGTTAAAGATTCACAACAAATATCTGTACCAGAAGTTGTTCTAGTTTTCTCTGATAAAATATCCTGACAAAAAGCAACTGTTTGGAGAACTCTCAACAGAGGAATCTAAAATGGCTGAAAGACACTTAAGGAAATGCTCAACAACCTTAGTCATCAGAGCAATGCAAATCAAAACAACCCTGAGATTCCATCTTACACACATCAAAAACACTGATGACAACTTATGCTGGAGAGGTTGTGGGGTAAAGGGAACACTCCTGCATTGCTGGTGGGAATGCAAGCTGGTACAACCAGCTTGGATGTCATTGTGGTGATTTCTCAGAAAATTAGGAAACAACCTTCCTCAAGATCTAGTAATACCACTTTTGGGTATATATCCAAAGGTATATATGCTCAATGCCACAAGGACATGTGCTCAACTATGTTCATAGCAGCAGCTTTGTTTGTTAGAGCCAGAACCTGTAAATAACCAAAATCCCCCTCGACCGAAGAATGGATAAGGAAAATGTGGTACATTTACACAATGGAGTACTACACAGCAGAAAAAAAATGACATCTTGAATTTTTCAGAAAAATGGATGGAGCTAGAAAACATCATTTTGAGTGAGGTAACCCAGACCCAGATGGACAATTATCACATGTACTCACTCATAGGTGGTTTTTACACATAAAGCAAGGAAAACCAGCATGGGCCACAAATCACAATCCCGGAGAACCTAGGCAACAACGAGGACTCTAAGAGGAACACACATAGATCTAATCTACATGGGTACTAGAAAAAGACAAGATCTCCTGAGTAAGTTGGGAGCATGGGCTCCTTGGGAGAGGGTTGAAAGGGAAGGGAGAGGCAGGGAGGCAAGCAGAGAAAAATGTAGAGCTCAATAAAAATCCATTTTAAAAAAGCAACTGTTTGTATTTCAGTTTGCAATTCTAGGTTACAGTCTATCACTGTGGGGAAGTCAAGGCAGGACCATCAAACTGCTAGTCCCATCGCTTCCACAGCCAAGAGGAGGGAGAAATGGTTCATATGTGCCACTTGCTTGCTGGTGCTCAGCTAGAGAGCTCCACCCTTATATACAGTTCAAGATCCCTGTGTAGGAAATGGTGCTGCCCACACTAAGCAGACTCTTCCCAAATCAATTAATTTAATTAAGACAAATCCCTCCAAGACATGCCCACAGGCCAATTTTGTGTAGATAACCCCTCTTTATGACTCTGCTTTTTGTGAGTCTACATTGTATCAAATTGACAACTAAAGCCAAAACTAAAAAAAGGAAAACGAAAATGTTTTTACAGGTATTTTCTCATATTAGGTTCTGAAACGTAGTACGAACTCAATATATATATA
>NW_026067890.1:6007008-6052711 GCF_014885135.2 Alexandromys fortis
TATATATACATTATACGTGTGTGTGTGTATGAAATGAATGAAATAATATTTAATGGGCATTGATTTAGGCTCCATATAATGTCATACCCATGTGATCACAGTCTGGTGTCACCCATATTTAAGGGATGAGAAAAGAATGACATGCCCACGGTCTGAGTTGACAAATGCTGACAACAGGACTCAAGGAAACACTGTGCCCTGTGACAAAGTCACTGTGTCATTGCAGGGCTGATTACAGAAACTTCCCATCATGCCACCAGCCTTTTGTGACCTTGAATGCAAGTCTTCGTATTTCTGCCCTCCGTATTCCTTACGGAAGTTTCCTCCTTTCTGGCCCTAAAATTCCCTAATCCTATAAATTCGTGCCATCCTGCACATGCATTTCTGCTCAGACAAGCAGCTAGACGAAGCCCTCCCACATGCGGTGTGTAACCACGCAGTTCTTCTATCGAGCAACACGCTGGTATTAGTCATGCCCTGAGTTTGCCACCTCGATTTTCTAATCCATGCAAGTGCTTAATTTGTTGTATATAATTTGTTCTCTTTCAAGTTAATATCCCTGTATTATAAAAATCAATAAGCACATTGAAAATAATTACAAAGACGTAAACCTCTTACTTTGCAAAACCACGTAGTAATGCATGCATCTCTCTGCTCAGCAACATTTGCTACGTGTTAAAAACTGTGCTCTGTGCAGTCTTAAGCAGAAGAAAATGTTTCCTAGGGAAATTTCAAACGTCTACACGAGGAAAGAGAATACACATAATCAACATAACGATCTCAAGAATGGAATCAACAGACATAAAATCGCCTCCTTTGGTTCTTCTGGGAAAATAGCTAGCTAAAGATAAAATCAATGCCAGCGAGAGGGGTGGCTTCATTAGCCAGCGTCAACTTAGTGCAGTTGAGTGGGTGCGTTTGTTTATGGTTTTGCTACTAAAGCGCCACAGGATCGATGAAGCTGTTTGGGTAGCCTGGATTTCTGACTCTGTGCTGATCCTGGGTGGTCTTGGTGTGGTAAGAGATTTGGTTATTTGAGCCTCATGTTTGCGCCTTATCTCATAGACACTGACCGCTACTTCCAAGGAGATGATCCAGCAGCAGGGGATCCAGGCATGAAGACTCAGCAGTACACAAAGCAGGCTTCCTGAGACATTCATTCAGCCAATTAAACCTGAGCCTATTACATAGCTGTCCCCTTTCAGAAAAATTTAAATAGCATATAACCATGACTGGTTTTTCCAGTTCTTTGTGAAGGTGTATGCCTGAGCTGATTTATGACATATTCCTTGAAACTCTTTGTCATTAGAATACTCCTCACCCCAATATCTTCTGATACCTCATATAGCATTCTAGGGAACATGACTCTTCTTTTTTTATTAAAGATTTCTGACTCTTCCCCAGCACCGCCTCCCATTTCCCTCCCCCTCCCCCAGTTAAGTCCCCCTCCCTCGTTAGCCCAAAGAGCAATCAAGTTTCCCTGCCCTGTGGGAAGTCCAAGGACCACCCACCTCCATCCAGGTCTAGTAAGGTGAGCAGCCAAACTGCCTAGGCTCCCACAAAGCCAGTTCGTGCAGTAGGATCAAAAAACCATTGCCATTGTTCTTGAGTTCTCAGTAGTCCTCATTGTCCACTATGTTCAGCGAATCCGGTTTTATCCCAGGCTTTTTCAGATCCAGGCCAGCTGGCCTTGGTGAGTTCCCGATAGAACATCCCCATTGTCTCAGTGTGTGGGTGCACCCCTCGCGGTCCTGAGTTCCTTGCTCGTGCTCTCTCTCCTTCTGCTCCTGATTTGGACCTTGAGATTTCTGTCCAGTGCTCCAATGTGGGTCTCTGTCTCTGTCTCCTTTCATCGGGGAACATGCCTCTTTTAGCCACGTCTAGGGGCACTGATTTCACAGTTCTGTGTCATGAGGCTTCACAGGACACGGAAGAGGGGAACAATCACTGGGGCCTCACTTGGTTCTCTGGGCTATAGATGCCCAACCTCTTTGAATCCTCATGATACTCCTCTGATAGACTATGAAATGCACTTCTAAATTTGAGTGTGGAAAAGGTACTCCGCATGGGAAATCTTTTTTCTTTTCTTTTCTTCATCTTTTGGAGGGGTTTGTTTTTTGAGACAGGGTTTCTCTTTGTAGCACTTGTCCTGGTACTCACTCTATAGACTAGACTGGCCTCAAACTCGGTGATCTACCTGCCTCTGATTCCTGAGTGCTGGGATTAAAGGTGTGTGCTATCACTGCCCAGCACACACATCTATTGTGTGTAATCTAACGATTGTTAAGTATTAGGCTACAGGAATTTTTTGTTTGTTTGTTTGTGATTTTTGTTTTGTTTTTGTTGTTGTTGTTTTCATTAAAAGACAATGGTTGCCCATATTTGAAATCTGGAAGGTCTGAAACTTAAGAAAAACATCAGGGCTGGGAAGTTGGTTCCATTCATAAAAATGCCTGAATCACAAACATGAAGGCTTGACTTTTACTCCCAGAACCTATGTAAGAATAAATTTAAAAAAAAATAAATAAGTCAGACATAATCTCCAAGTTTCAGCCCTCAAGAGGCAGAAACAGGCAGATCTCTAGGGCTCTCTGGCCAGCCAGCATAGGCAAATTGGTAAGCCCAAGGTCACTGAGAAATCTCATCTCTAAAGAAAACATGAGCAGCTCCTGGGAACATCCAACAAAGCATGCAGACACATGCATGTGTGCATGGACACAAACGTGCACACACACAAAGGAAAGTGTCAGGAGCTTTAACAGGCAGGGCCAAGTCCTTCACATGCCCTTTCACCCCTAAGGCTAGCAGGTTGTTTTCTCCAGATCACCTTGAGCTGGCTTGACTTGGGTGTGTGAGTCCTGTGGTACATGCACACATTCGTATGCATAGTAGCCGGTCAAGGAATTGCATCAGAAAGCTCTTTTTAAAAAGATAAACACCACAGTGCTCTGGCCCTAAGCTGCCACACATCAGTATAACTTTTGCCCTGAAAGACAATTAAACATGTATTTCATAATTGCTTGAAAGTATTAACTTGAGGAAATAAAGGAATTGTTTAAGAGCTCAGGATAAGAAATGAAACAGAGAAATGAAAGTTTAGAAATTGTGCAGGGAGACAGGGATGGGGTAAACAGTATTACAGGAATTAAGAGTATTATAGGCAGACCCATGAACACACAGCTATTGAGCGCCATTAGAAATACGGAGCCCTAAATTTACCCTCTGCAAGATAAGGCAAGGGGGCACTGGAAAGACAGTGCACAGGGATCGATAATTTGAAATAGGTATAGAGACGAAGTTTTCTGTAATAAGTCACTCTGTCAAAAAAAAGGGGGGGCTGCTGAGAAAACAGGCTAACATCATTAGAAGAGACTGTCTCCCAAATGTATGGCAGGTTCCTGGCCTCGTCACGTGGTATTCTAGTGGCAGAGGAAGCCACGCACTGATGCAGAATTTCAGTGTAAGCCTGCACAGCAGAATGCGCCTTCTGTGCAGGGGAGGAATCCGAAAGTCATGGAAACAAAGGTGGGTCAGGGAGATGGAATGTGTATCTTTCACAGGGAACTCTGGCAGCCATGGCAACGCTTATCATCACAAACAAAATGAAGATCTGGATCCTTTGGTTTTATGACCCCTTAACGTTGCAAGAAATATACCTGGCAATTTATGTATATTGTCTCATTCAATCTAATTAGACTGAAAAATGTGTAAATAAGTAAGAATCCGTTTCCATGTACCCTACAGTCATCTGGCAGAAGAGTCTCAGTGAAGAATTATTTACATTGAGTTGGCCTGTGGTATGTCTTTAAGGATTGGTTTAATTAATTGATGTGAGAAGACCCAGTCCACTGTGGGTGGCACCATTCCTTTGGCAGCAGGTCTTGAACTGTGGGAAGAGTGGAGAGACTCAACTGAGCAAGCAAACGAGCACATATGCATTTTATTTCTCTTTATTCTTGACAGTGGGTGGGATATCACCAGCTATTTCTAGTTCATTGCTTGGTTTTTCTGCTATGTCAAAGCATAAGATGGAATTAAACTTTTTTCTCCCCTAAGTTGCTTTTCATCAGAGTATTGCTATGACAACAACAGAAATGAACCCATTATGGAAAAGCAGGGAGATTCGATGAATGGTTATACATAATACTAAGTTTCTCTTAGAAACTCCAGGTAAGGAGCTGGAAAGATGACTCAGAGGGTTAGAGCACTGGCTGCTCTTCCAGGAGTCCTGAGTTAAAGTTCCAGCAACCACATGGTGGCTCACAGCCATCTGTAATGAAATCTGGTGCCCTTTTCTAGCATGTAGGCAAAATACTGTATACATAATAAATAAATAAAAATCTTTTAAAAAAATAAGAAAGGAAGGAAGAGAAAAGGAAAGAAAAGAAAAGAAAAGAAAAGAAAAGAAAAGAAAAGGAAATAAAAGAAAAGAGAAGAAAAAGGAAACAAGAAGCTCCAAGTAAAATACTGCAGCATGAACAATAACCTTAGGATCGTCCTTTATCAGGTGACTGCTTTTGATACCTTTCAAATAATGTTGGATTCTCTCAGTGATTCTAGATGTCCCTTAATTCCTTTGTGGACTGGAAAGAACATCTCCATTCTTGCTATCAAATTTCATCCTCACTTTTCTATGACTGGTATATATATATAGTGGTTTTTCGAGACGTTTCTCTGTGGTTTTGGAGCCTGTCCTGGAACTAGCTCTTGTAGACCAGGCTGGTCTCGAACTCACAGAGATCCGCCTGCCTCTGCCTCCCGAGTGCTGGGATTAAAGGCGTGTGCCACCACCGCCCGGCATATGACTGGTATATATTATCATCTGATGGAAATGCTCACCTATTCTTGCTTTTGACTCCGTAGATAGTTATAATGTAACCCTTTGATACCGTGACTTTGATACTGAGATAAGGCCACTAATGCCTTGTTACACCTCCCCTAGAGTGATGGAGTCTCTCTGCTCCCCCAACGCACATCTTGGTGGATCTGCAGCCTCTCTAATTATGTAGCAGAAGTCCCACAGGTGACCCAGGGCTAAGTTATCACTCCCAGAGCTGGATGCTAAACCTGAACCTCCAAGGCAGTGTATTAGAACAGGGGGCCTGGAACAAGCAATGAAGGGGTGAAAGGGATATGCTCATGAATGAGATTGGTGCTTTCAGAGGCGCAAAAGAGCCAGAAAGTCTCTTCTACAACCGGAGGACACAGCAGGGAGGCAGCATTTGTGGGTCAAAGACAGCTGTGTGTTCAGCTAGAAAGTCCCAGACACTAGAAACATAAGAAGGAATCTCTATTGCTTCTAAACCACCTAGTTTATGGTGTTGGTGGGTTTTGTTTTGTGTTCTGTTTTTATTTGTTTTGCTTTGGGCAGCTGAAGAGGAAATTGATCCCAAGGAGTAAGGGCACTGGAGCAACAAACAGCAAGATGGGCAGGCAACTCCGGCATTCACCCAGAACCTGGGCATTTCATACAATGGCTGTTATTGTAATGTCACTAAGTTTAAATCAATAGAGAAGCAGAACGAATGCTACAATGTATCTCTGTTTGTCTCATTGACTGCCTTCCAGCCTGAATTAGACTTTTTACAATATCTTGATTAGCAACCCTTAGTGTTTTTGGTTTTGCCTCTTTTCCTCTTTCTGTTCACTTCAAGTTTCCTGAATCATTTTGTTTTTGTCTCTCTTTCAATTATGGCACAGAGTTAAGCTTTTTCTTTAGGGTCCAGTTCGAAAATATTTCTCATTTAATAATTGTTGCCTTCATTTATAACATTTAATATGACACGTATGGTTGGTCTCAGCTTACTTGTATTGTTTTATGCTAGTTTATAGTTTCTTTTGAGGCTAAATTTCTCAACTTGGAAGAAAAGAGAAGAATTGTGTGTTTATAGGTGCAGAGTCGTTCTACTCTCTTAAGGTCTGCACCTTTATTCCATTGGTTATCATATTAACACTCTGTTTTTTAAACAGTATTTAAGAGGCTGGAGTGATGATATACTACTCTGCAGAGGTTCTGGGTTCAGTTCCCAGCTCCCACATTCAGGGAATCTGACACCCTCTTCTGACTGCATGGGCACCAGGCACACACATGGTAGACAGGCATACATGCAGGCAAAATACTCATTCACATAAACATGAATATAAATAAAAAATAAAGCCCTTTTAAAACATTTACTACTTTCTTATTGATTCTTCTTCCTCTCCATTCTCTCTTTCCTTCTATCCCTCTCTCCATCCCCCTTTCTTTCCCTCTCCTCCTTCCCTACCTGATAGTATATTAATACTACTTCCTTATTGTCAAATCACTCTGCACTTTTATGACTTCATCTGTAGCTTTGATTTTTTTCAGATTCATTCATTTATTTTTGTGTATGAATGTCTTTATTTGTAACCCATAAACTACCTAGAATATTCAAGAGACAATCTCAGTAGTGTAAACATTGACTGAGATATTTGATAGTAGTAAAATTTTACTATTACTTATTTTTATGTGTGGTAATGATATTATTGATTCATAGTAAGATATTTATGAATGAAGTGATATGACTGTCACCCAGCTGGAGGATGGAAGAAACTGGTGATGAAACAAGAGAAGGTTGAGTAGGACTGACTGGCCATGACAACCACTAAGGCTGAACAGTGGCTACACGAATTCCTTATCCTTTTAACACTGTGTTGCAGACCCTGAAAATCTTTCTAATAAAATGGCTCCTTCCTGGAAAATGAAAAAGAAAGGTTGCTCTGAGCTCTTTGGCAGTTAGGCAATCCACCCCAAAATTGAAAGATTTCCTCTCTTTGTTTATCCACTAGTTCAGGGCTGGAAGTGCTCTGAGATCTTCCGTGTGTATCCTCGGGTGGATGCAGCGCCTTCGGCTCACACTTTCTCAATTGCAATGGTGTATGCTTGCGTCCCTGCTGGTGGTGCTATTGGGCAGTTTGGGGAAACTTTAGGTGGCAGGGTCAGTCTGGAAGAAGAACAGCCTGGCCCTACTTGTTCTCTCTGTGCTTCCTGAGAATTAATGTGATCAGCCAGCTTCCCGATTTACAAAGCCTTCCCTGCTTGCTGCAGTATCCTCCCTGCCATGATGGACTCCATGCTCATTGAACTGTAGGACAAAATAAGCCCTTTCTCCTTTAAGTTGCTTTTATCACAGTATCTTTACATCAATGCAACACATCAAAGGTACCTTCAAAGCCACCAAGATGTGCTTAAGGAAGAAATTAAAGCACTTCTTCTTGGAATAGTTTTGCCAAGAGTAAGCCCAGGTTTGGATTCTCCAATTCTCTCCTTGTGTCTTCTGTCTCCTGGAGCTTATGGCTCTGGCTTGTCTGTAATCTGTCTGTTGTATGAATCTGAGTATGAAAAGTGACAAACTGCCAATATAGGCAGAACTATCTTTGAAATTTCCTGCTTCATGGAAAAGGGAGCTGGGTACTATGGGCCTGTAGGCTGAAGATGGATGCCCCAATGGTACAGAAGAACTTTGGGTGACTCTCCAGGCAGTGAGATGTCTCTGTCAATTCTAGAGTTTTGGGAGTTTCTTACAATGCGCTTCCTGTTTACTTAGGTAATTTATTCTCCTGGAGTCTTTGATGGAGTTGAAGAGTAGATAGTAATAATATAGTTTTTGTTAGTCATGATAAGAGATAAAGTAGATATAAATACTATAACTGTAATTCTTGCTTGATACCTGTTTTGTTATATGTAATTTTACTATGTTAAAGTTAAAGTGCACATGGTGTGTGTGCGCACATGTATAAATGTGGAGATCAGAGGACAACTTTCAGAAATCTATTTTTCTCCTACCATGTAGCTGCTCCCACCCCATAATACAACTCAACATATCAGGCTTGGCAGCAAGTGCCTTTCCCCACTATGCTACCTTGCAGGCCCTACCCGGGTTTTTACGGCATCTCTCAACTTCATGTTTCTTCCATTCTATCTCTAGCCCATGACTCCTGCTCATTCTCTGCGCTCTGGCCCATGTTCCATATTTTCTGATAACGCTCCATCTCTGCCTTTCGTTCTTACGCTTCTGCTTCAGAGTCTCCCTTCCCCGAGGCGCTTGCTTCTTCAAGAGTGTGCTCATTTCTGTGCAAGGCAGATTGCGAGGGCGTGACATTCTGCTTGGGAGTCCTCCCCACCTGCTAGTTAGCACTGCTGCTCTTCCCTGTGTTTTCTAGACGTCATCTTCCTATCGATGCCTTTTTTAAATACATGTTTCCAAGAATAAATAGCTCAGTGGATAGTGTACTTGCCACTCGGGCACTAACCCCTGAACTCAGAACTCTATAACCCACACAGACACAGTATCACACATGCGTAATCCCAGTGCTTCTTCTAATGGGTGGGAGGCACACATCAGACAACCCCCAGAAACTCAAAGGGCAGCTGGCCTGACATACACAGCAGTTTTTTTTTTTTTTTTTTTTTTAATATTTATTCATTATGTATACAACACTCTGTCTGTGTGTATGTCTGCAGGCCAGAAGAGGGCACCAGACCTCATTCCAGATGGTTGTGAGCCACCATGTGGTTGCCGGGAATTGAACTCAGGACCCTTGGAAGAGCAGGCAATGCTCCCAACCACTGAGCCATCTCTCCAGCCCCCACAGCAGTTTTTAAGAGATCCTTTCTCAACATGGTGAAAGGTGAGGACAATCCAAATTGTCCTCAGACCTTAAAAGCATGTACACCTGTATCCACAGGCACCTGCACACAGACACATGCATAAACACGCCATACACACACACACACACACACACACACACACACACACTCGGGGGGGGGGAGAGAGAGAGAGAGAGAGAGAGAGAGAGAGAGAGAGAGAGAGAGAGAGAACCAAAGTGACAGAGATCTGTTGTTGGGAAAGGGCAGGTGAGATTATAGGCTCCAATCCCCCCTTTTCCTGGACCCAAAAATAGACTGCTACTTCTGGGCACAGCTCATCTTTCCGTTCTGTGATCAGACCTCTCCTGTGTGTCTCAGAGTCAAATCAGGAGAGGACTCTCCTTCAGCAGCCACCCTAAGGGATAAGAGACAATTCCCACACAATACGACGGCAGCCTTGCGGCTGGGATTCACAGTACACTGTTTTCCACATCGTGTAGGTTTTCTTCTCAGGGAGACAGGTCCTGGGCAAGTTTGTGCACTTTAACCTTCCAAGTGAACCCTTTCCCTTTAGTGATTTTTCTCTGGTCCCTTTGTTACCCCGGCCTCTTTTTCTACTGCATCTTTTTTGTCCACTCTGCACAGCCATTGCATGATGGCCGCATCCCTTGGCAGTCTCTACAGGGGTTGCAATATCTTTGCAATAATCTTTGTATTTGACTCCTGTTTTCTTTGGTTATTTTTTTAAATATAGAAATTCTTCAGATCGGTGCCCCCCCCCCTTATCTCTTTTATTCCATTCCTAAGACAAGAAGGCAAAGATGCTGTGAAGTGTAGCCTGGCTCGCATCAGAAATCTGACAGTCTTTCTGGTACCAATTCTTGAGGAGTTGTGAGCTTCCCATTTTATCGTGGCGATTTAGTTTTATTACCCTGATCTTAATAAATGTACCCACCATGGAAGTAGGTCACTTTCTTTCTCATGCGGTGTGTGTATAAAACTTGTTTAGCCCATCAGAGGCTTCTGGAGCGGGAGCAACCCATCTCATCCGGGAAAGCATAAAGATAATGTAAAGTGAACACTAAGCCCGGATGCGATAGACTTTGCCACTCAGTCAGTCCCGAAGCGGAAGCGGGATTATTGCAAACCAACTTAGCCGCCTCGCCAGCTGCTGAATTGGATCCCACTTTAACTCTGTGAGATGACAGGACGAACTTATTTTCTTTCAAGTAATGAAACCGGGATCTTTCATGGTCAGTAAGTGTGCAGAAGCATCTGGACTCACTGACTGCAACAGACCTTAATAGTGTGCAATTCGCTGGGGGGAAATTGTGTGTATCATATTGTCATTTTGCATCTGTTCCTCTGATTAAGATCATTGTAATACATTCAAATTCATTAATGGTGGCTAGGTTGGATCTCTAAATAATTAATGGAATCATAGGTGTCTCCCTCAGCAGCAACCTGGTGGCACTGTATATTAGGCAGGCCTGTGAGTTCCGACTAAACAGCTCTGACATCGCCGCATCTGCTTGCCAGGCACCGCCTCTTCTACCAGCTTTCTGTAGCCAATTAAAAAAAAAAAAAAAAAAAAAAAAAAAAAAAAAGCAGAAGCATGAGCAGCGGCCAAAGGAAGGTGTGAACAGGCCTGGTCTCCAGTCTCCAGGGAGATCAGGCAGGTTCCAAAAGCAGGTGCCAGGCCCCCACTCACAAGCTTTTCAGAATTCCTGGGTAGAGAAGTCCAAGAATTAGCATTTTGTGTCCTATAGAATAAGAAGCATTCTAGAAACCAGTCTCCCAGAGCAAGAAAGCCAGCAAGATGGGGCTGGTCGGTGGTGCTCAGATGAGAGAATGCTTCTCTAATGTACAAAGTTCTGGGTTCAATCCCAGCACCATAAAACCAGGTATGGCTGCAAATGATTGGAATCTCACACCCAGGGAGAAGAGAAGTGTCAGGAATATAAGGTCGTACTTAGTTGCGGGGAGTGTTTAAGGCCAACCTGTCTCAACAAATAAAATGGTAAAGGAAGGGAAAGAGGTGGGAAGAGGAGGCAGAGGAGAAAGGGGAGAAGGAGAATCCAAGATGTGAAAAATACTATATTGCCAATTCTACTCCATGAAGGCACCACAATATTATGTGAAAATATTCCTTACCCCAAATACCTAATATGGATCCAAGGCTTGGATTTATTCTACTTGTTAATATATTTTTAAAAATACCATCCTTTTCACATAATCTTGCTTTTCCCTGTCGCCTGGAAATAGGCACAAGTGAGTGGCTGCCCACTTAGGAGTCAAACTGGATGTCCTGAGGCTTTTGCCAAGAGCAAATGTAAAAGGACAGTTGATTAGAATATGCTTTGGGGGTACATACGCAATTAAGGGTGGACCTACCTGCTTCCTGTTATCCCCCAAGACAAGGATTTAGGACAGATTTTTTTCCCTCATTTTTCTGTATTTCATCGATGTAGAAGTTTATACAAATAAATGGCAGTACCACATTCTGGGATGCTGGAGAGGCCTTGGAAAGATCAGCAATGCACAGAAATTTCAAGAACTAACAAAGGTTGGCACCCTAGTCGGGATCTATTGGGTTAATGTAAAACAGGAACTAAAGAAACATGGCGGGGGCGGAGGGGATGGGAGGAATCCAAGGAATGAATTACTGTCCCGGTGGCAAGGAGTCAATAAAGGTTGGGTTTCTTCCTGGCCATACCTGAAAGTGTCCTCTAGGAAGTGGCACAGATAGGCCTGAGAGAGAACTCCACGGGTAAGGGCACTTGCTGCTCTTTCAGAGAACCCTAGCTCCGCTACCAGCATCAGCACCAGTCAGCTCACAAATGTCCACAACTTCTGCTCCACTGATACCTCTGGCCCCCAAAGGCACCAGCACTCAGGTGTACCCATGCACATATAAACAAACACACCTATAAATAATTTGAAATAACACAAATAAGCCTTTAAAAAAGGAAGTAGCCCCAGAGGAGCTCGACCACGGCTGCCGCTGTCTGGAAGCGGACCAATCGGCAGCATCGAAGAACCAGAGGGGTCGCAGAAGGTCCCTGGAGTCTCCTCAGTATCAAAATCCTGTGATGAACACTAACCAGGCAGACAATAGGCCCTTGTTTGCCAGTGGAAACTCACTAAGAAGAGAGGATTTTAGCAATGCAGCTAATAGCCACCATTTGTCAGGCCCTACAAGGTGTAAAGCTTTTACAGATGCTCCCTGTCTTAGCCATCTTTAGAGTCACAATTGTTTTCAGCTTCACAAAGGCGCAAAAGCAATAGCATTTAGCAGAAACCTTAGTTCAAATTGGGGATTTTGATCCACGCGCACCTCTCCCCCTTCTGGTAACATGAGATGGATACACCCTTGAGATGCTGGACTGGAGCCAGCGGCAGCTTCCAGTCAGCCATGTAACATAGTGCGCTGTATCACCAAGCAACAAAGCTCCGTAGGTTAGATGCTTCAAACGCATTTTTAATGACAAGTCAAAGAAGTAGCCGCATTTAAATTTAACCTTCATTGGAAATGTCCTATATTGCATTTTTTTTCTATTTGTAAGAAACGGCAGTGTTTACCTAGGACACTAGTGGATAGCAAAGCCAGTGTATGAAACACATGTGTCTAACTCCGAAATCCATGCTTTTAACCGCTGTCCAGCCATGAGAGGCATCGCATCCTTTTTGTGGTGTCTGTTGGCTCTTTTGGTGAGATACGTAAATGGAAGCATCTGCATCTGTGAAGAAGAGGTGGCGTTCCAGCAAAGGCTAAGGGCTGAACTCAGTTGGTAGAGTGCTTGTCTGGTATGCACAAGGACCTGGGTTCAGTACTCAACACGGACCAAACCAAAGGTGGACACAGAGTGTCATCTCATCCTTTGATACATACTGAGTTCAAGTCCAGCCTTAGCTACTTGAGAAATTGCTGTACCTCCCACTCCACCTCCTGCTCCCAAGAAAAACACCAGTGAATAAATCTGGCTTTGGACATGACCACCACCTCTGCCTCCTGAGTATGGTCTGAGAACAGAAGTCAGAATCTTGGGTTCCATTAGACGGTCAGTTACAGTCACACAATAAATATTCACTAAATGTATGATTTAACATACATTTTCTTTCCCATTGTCACACACACTTTAAGCGAGGGTGCAGTGAAGCCACTGAACTAGGCCACTCCATGGGTGGGAAGAAGGTTTATTTGGGGAAGTTCAAAGTTGCCATGGCTACCTCTCAGGAAACGGGAGGGGGGGGCATCCTTGCTGCTTTTAAAGAGAGATGGTAGCTGCTGGGTTTAGAAAGGTGTGAAATCCAGAATATCCTGGGAGCTAGCACAGGGGCTTTGGTATATGTCGCATTAGGGACCAAAGGAGCCCCACTTGCTGGCAGTAAGGAGGTGAGGGAGATGATGGCTCTTCCTGGCAGACAGGACCCATTTCACAGGTTTCTGAGGAATGCCGAGTCTAAGCTTCTGCCTCTCCCCAACAATCCTTCTGTTTTATCCTGTCAGAGGCCAGCCTGAGCTGAACCCAGGCTGTCATTTAGGTCACTGTCAGTGGCACTGCCATTTTGGTGGTCCGGGGGTTGATACTCGGTGATAATGTTGTCTGACACATAGCAACCGCCTCCCAGATGCTTTTGGACTGAGTCAGTAAAGCTAACAAATGAATGAATGAATGAGCTCACAAAGGAAAGATATTGCTGTGTTTATCCACAGTAAACATAGCGTCCATTGTGTAGAGAGCAACACACCAACTCTAATGACATGAACTTCTTTGCCATATGTGAGAATCCATACAGACCCACAATAAAAGGGATGCATCATTGCATAGTTACTTATATGACAAAATATGCTGTGAGCCTGCAATAAAATTCAAGTCTTTGTTGTTTTCTCTCATTTTTCTAAGATTTTTGTCTCTGGTCATTATTTTTCATCTTTTCTTTGTGTTGTCCATTATTTTTTTTCTTGACCTGAAGCATATGGATTGACAGGACCCTGTGTCAATTGTCAGAACTGTGGGATCTTTGTTTTAGGTTTCCTATAGTGTGAAGATCAATTTTAACTAATTGGAGCCAATTAGAGGTCAACAAACGTTCCCATCTCTATCTAGGATCTATCCAGGTGTTTTAGAAAAAGTAAAAAAACCTACGTGATATTCCAGCTGAGACCAAGTTCGTTTCGTCACTAAACCTAGGAAGTACCCACAGTTAAGAAAGAGGGTAAAGTTTTCCAATCAATGGCTGGCTTGATGATGAAAGTCCAGGAAGTGGCCTTCTTAGCTTTCAAACATGCTACCTCCATTCAGTGTGAGCCTAAACTTATGCTATACTAATTTGTTTGCCTGATTGACAAATGAAGTATCGATCTCTGCTGCCTCTGTAAATACGCACCATATCATTTGACTATAGTCCATCCTGACACGTTTCCCTGGCTAATAAACCAAGTTGTAGATTACTTTAAAAAAAATTCTTCTTCCATTGCTTTCAGGGCACTGCTGAGGACAAGAAAGAAAGAAAGAAAGAGAGAAGAAGAAGAAGAAGAAGAAGGAGGAGGAGGAGGAGGAGGAGGAGGAGGAGGAGGAGGAGGAGGAGGAGGAAAGAAAGGTGAGGAAGGAGAAAAGAAAAGAAAAGAAAAGAAAAGAAAAGAAAAGAAAAGAAAAGAAAAGAAAAGAAAAGAATCGATCAATTATCAACAGGACTGAAGTGGGTCCAGGGTCTCTGTGTTTCCCTGCAAGGAAGAAGAAAACTCCCAAATTTATCAAGAATCAAAACAAGACATTTGCTGCATTTATCCCCACTTGTTTTCTTTCTTGCTTTATTTCTAAGGTATATTTAACCTCTTAAAATAATATGTACACACAAGTATAAATCATTCTTCCCTCTTGGTGAAAACTTTAGATGCTTTTGGACATGGCTTTGCTGAATGAAGCAGAAAGATAGCTGGGGAGAGACAGAAGGTCAGACTCAGCATTCTTGGGAAACCTGTGAAATGGGTTGTCTGCCAGGAAGAGCCATTGCTTTCCTTATCTGCCTACCCGCAGCAGAAGATCCTTTGCTCCCTATTAGCAGGCCCCATAACACATATTGAAGCCCCCATGCTAGCTCCCAGGGTATTCTGGCTTCCACGCCTTCCCAAACCCTGCAGCTACCTGCTCTCTTCCAAACCAGCAAGGACCCATCCCCATTCACCCCCACCCCTCCACCCTGCTCCCGACCTTTGATGAAGTGAGCTTATAGACGTTATTATCCTTAGGTATCAAACCCCAAACCACCAAAAGGGCAAGTGTCACTGACACTGTCCTAAGTGACAGCCTGGGCTGAGCTCAGGCTGGACTCTGACAGGATAAAACAGAACGATGTGGATCATGTGTTATTGTCATGTCTGTGAAACTACTTTGTAAACAGAAATTGGGTATTTTGCCATTTCCAGTGAAAATTTCCTGTGGCTGATATACTGTAAGCTCACTTCATCAATTACAGCATCTACTTTACCAAACACGCAAGGGGGTTAAGTATTTTACTTAATTTTACTAAATTCTTAGAACGTTAGAAAACATACTTAAATCATATTTCCACAAACACTCCTCCCCCAGCTCTTCCCGGATACATCCCTTTCTTGCTCCCCGCTCCCAACTTTGGATCTTCTTGTTTCCTCAGTGACCCACTGAGTCCAGTTCATGCTGCCCATATCATAGTCACGGATGTCCACTGGAGACATCCAGGTTTCCTTAGATTTTGTACTTCCCCTGGTTGGCCTGCTTTCTCATTCTTTGTGTTCAATTCATAAATCGCCTCCAGTAAATTATAGCAAAGGTGTCTTTCTTCTCGACCGCCACTGTGTGATCTGTACTTTAACTGCAGGCTTCCAGCCACAGAAGCCATCACTAATCAAGCCAACTCCAGCCTTCTCAATCTGCAACTACAAGCCCGGGAAGGCTCTTGCATGAGGGTGTTACATGCTAGATTTAATGTGAATGTTGTAGACTGAAGTGAAAATTATTTGTACAGCTGGAACCTAACATTTGCATAAGTTACAATTAAAAGGGAAAATATAATTACAAATTTTCAACTTAATTTGAATGGCTTTTAAAATGCTCATTTGGCATAGGCAACAGCTTGTGAGCAAACAGCACAGTCTCTCTTGAGTTGCATCCCTTTGTCTGGGTAGCAGACACGAGCTCATTTTGAAGGGCTTGCTTTAACCCCTGAATCCCAACAGCAACCGGCACCGAGAGCCTATCGTACAAGGCGATGTTTGTTTTCCAAATAGGATTACAGCATACGCAGTGATTCATAAATATTTGCATCTTTTAATTGTTTCTAAACATGGGGTGGCAAGTGGCAACACACAGGAATGTCGTTCTTCCTGCGGGGTGAATACGCAGCGAAATTTTAAACGGTCTCACTCCCCTCCACTCTCGAATCGGAGAGGTCTTTGGTCACATCTTCTGTGCAATGCTCTTCTCCTACCACAATCTCTATAGTGGCTCTGGTTTCAGCCTTTCCCTCCTCCTCCCTTAATTGCATGTCTTTTTCTGGTAGCATCTTCATGCTGAAGGCTTGTCGTTCTTCCCAGAGACAATCTCTGACCAGTGTTCATGGCCCAAGTCCACATTTATTCACTGGGCAAAAGAATCCTATTGCCCTTAAACATGAAGATTAATTTTTTTCATACAGTCCTCTTGATAGTATATTTACTTGAAGCCCAGATTCCCCCCCCAACAGTCATGGTAACTATGATTATTATGAACATGGGTATTTGACAAATTCCCAAGTTCTGAAAAAGACAGGAAAAGGGGAAAAGAATTACCCCTTTCAGTCTTTCCTTGGAGTAAAAAAAAAAAAAAAAATCCAAAACAGCAAGCAAAAAAATAAATAAAAAGCTATCACTGTGAACTGCACAATTAACTGCACCCTTCTATTTCCCTAATCCTTTTTTTCTACCACTATTCCCTAATAATGAGACACCAAAAGATTCTCCGGGAAAAACATAAATTGTAGAAGTGATCCTTTGTTCTGTTTACCCTGAAATCTGAAGAAGAAATTCTATGGCAAACACAGAGTCACAGAGTAATAACATAATCTTATTTATCTTTTTCCTGAGAAACCACAAAGGTATTCAGCTGATTGAGATTATTATTAAGTAATGCGCTTCTCTTTTTAATCACAGAAACCCTGTTTCTTCGAGGCATAACAGATACGGAAGTGAGACGACCACCATGGCCCCTTTAAGAAGCACCTCTCAGAAGAATCTTCTGGAACTGGCCATCTAGCACCTTTGCAGAGGGTAATCCTTTGGTTAACACATTAACTCCATCCCTCGGATCCAGGATGTAAATGCTGACGAGAGATACGCGTGTGCGTGCGTGCGTGTGTGTGTGTGTGTGTGTGTGTGTGTGTGTGTGTGTAATGTAATTCACTTGGAAAATAGCCCATATTTTTGATAAGCTTCATCCTACGGCTGTGACCTATCGGGCCTTTCCGCCTCCTGGGATGCCACCTGTCTTGGATCTGTCCTCTTTGATGCACACTGGACAGCGCTCACCTGACACGAAATGTGTGTTTGAAATCATGAGACAGAAACCAAACATTTCCTAGCACATTCGCTACTTTTTGCACTGCTGCCACCGAGCACACCACACAGAGTAGCGTCGCTTACAGTTTAAGAAGGGTACAGTGTGCCGTGGGGCTGTGGAAGGGCCCAGCAGCGGGAGGACGAGGCAGCTGGTCACATTACATCCATCGCCAGGAAACAGAGAGAAAGCAGTGCCGGTACTCAGCTCACTTTCAATGCTTTCGCCACTTTGGGACGCCATTGTATGGGGATGGTGCCGCTCCATTCAAGACTGGGTCTTCCCTGGTCAGTCAAAGCTTCCTAGAAACACCTTCAGCCAGAACTGCGTTTCCATGGCGATTCTAAACCCATGCGGTTGACGAGGCTAATCATCCTGCTGGATGGGTGAAATCGAGGTACCATATGCCCCCAATACTTTAATTGTTGCCTGTTCGTTCTTTGTAAATAACACACTTGTGATTTTGCCAATCCTATGACTTAGAATAAGAACAAATGATTATACCATTTGAGTTCATGTAAAGAAAAATATTGAGGGAAATTAGCACAGGTGCTATTCAGAGATCACAAAGAGAAGTATAGGTACCTAAAGCTGAGGAAACAGTGACCTAAAAAGTCATCCTTCATCAGAAGCTGAGATTGAAATTTTAAAAAATTTTTAAAGTACTTCTCAAAAAAAAAAATTGGAAGACAACTAAGACCCCAAGGAAGATTATGTCTAATTATGTATAATTCTCATTTTTTTTCTTGACTCACAGGACATATTTCTCAAGAAGACTGAAGGCAATGCCACACTGAAACTTTACACAGACACCCAGAAGACCTGAAGCAGGCAACTGCCAGAAGCTACCAGGGTCTAGCGAAGAGCCTGTGTACAAGCCAGGCTAGTTCTGAAAATGGTGGGGGCTGCTTCTCACGGCTGAGCAGGCTGGAACTGCTCATCAGACAAGGGTCCCTCACGCAGGAGAAACACTGCGGGTGCTGCAGGTAGAAACAAACAACGGGACACGAACTTCCCAAAGCTCCATGCTTCTCTTTGTTACCTGCTCTGCCTCCCTCAACCCTCCTCTTCCTTTGTTTCCTCATCTCCCATGCCTCGCTTACTGAACCGGCTATAACTGTACAGAAGTCTATTTTTCCACTAGTCAACTTTTTTTTTATATAAAGCTTTTGTTTTCTCAGTTGTAGATGTAACTGAGTCAAGCTTTATATTTCTGATTCCCTAAAAAGCCTAAGTTACAAGCGGTTATCAACTGGGTTTCCTTCTCATGTAGTCCTGAGATAGGCATCTCATTGCTGCCAATTAAAATAAAGCTGCCGTGCGGGCTGAAGCAACAGGATCCTTTCATCCCCCTGAGGAAAGATTAAGAGCCACAACAAGCATGGGGGTCGGAAGGGGTGATCCGAGAGTTGGAGATTCTGAGAAACTCCGTATTTGATCGTCTTTGTCCTGTCTTGAAGTCAGGCCATTTCCAGGGGCAACTAAGGGAAATCCAGAGCTATCCACTACAAGGCAAGGTTAATCATCCTTTGAATGTTTCTTTACCCCTCTCTTATATGTGCCACATCTCTTAGAGCGAACGTCAGAATGGACGGAATTTCACATCATATTCCTAGGTTTTCAGTCATGGTAGAGTAGGAAGTGAAGTGAGAGAAAGGGGCCACTGAGAGGGCCTCCAGGATCCCCAACCTCTTCCACTACAAAAACATTAAGTAACTCAGTTCAGGAAAAACTACCCTGTTTCAAAACCTGGAAAGTCATAAGAATAAAGTTTGTGTGCTTGGTAAAACAAGGAACAGGATGTAAGATGGTGAATGGCTCCTTCCGACAGGTTAGTCCCTTAAAATCCTTCAAAAGGCTCATTGAGCAACACGCACCTCCCCTGTAGGACTCATCGCCCTGTGAGCGTTCAATCCCCACTTTCCTTAGCTCCCTCCTTGGCAGGCAGGGGAAACGTGTGGAGGGGAGGAACACATAGAGCAGATTGGCTGGGCTGCAGCCCCTCCAGAGCTTTACAAGAACTGCCAAAGAATAAGACTCCTTCTGACAAGAGTAAAATAAGTCTACGTATTCATTTCAGGCAGAGGTGACAACATTCCAAGTTCGGGTAAACGCAGTTCATTCCCTTCCAACAGACATTTGAGTCCCAAAGGGGCCATGCCATCCAGTTGGTCCCTTGTGATGTCACGGCAGCAGCATTTCCTTGGTGTTCCCCGCAGGAAAATATAACAAGTATAATCTGAAATGTAAATAACTGACTAACTTGGATTTCCAGGAAGCTGAAGAGTCTCATCACTGGTGATGAACTTGTTTATCAGGCCACTTCCCAGACTTAGGAGTTTGTGCTTTCGTTTCTTCGCTGTTGAAAGAATGGGACAATTGAAGAAGGGTCCCACAAGAATGGTTAACCCGGATGAAACTCTTCAAGATGATCAGATGTGACGTCTTCTACATGGGGGTCCTCTAGGACAGTAGTTCTAGAACTTCTTGGAATCATAGCAGTGGACCAATACTCAAGAATCATTCTCAGGCTTGCTGGAGAATGGGGGGGGGACGACCCAGGTATGAAGAGAGGGGACGCTTTGTCACAAGGAATGAAGGAAATGCAACTGGTTTTGAGAAGAAACACTGATTTTCAGCTTGTAAATAATTAGTCCACACTAGAACTCTGAAGGCAGGTCTTGTCCCAGTTAGTATTCTGAAAGGCAAATGCACTGAGTTCCCACAGTTGGTGTAGACACTGAGTAGGCTTTGAGCCCTTCATTGAAATTTTCCTATGGATAAATAGTGGAGAATTCTGTCTCTAGCTCACATGAGTCACTGCTCCTAGATTCTGCGCCTATCATCCCTCTCTTGGTTACATATTAAACTCCAAATTCTTGAATTAGAACCAATGCTCTGTAAGGCCCTACACATCCTCCTTGCTAGCCTCATGCATCACAAGGAATCATTCTGAAGAAGAAAAAAAAGGCTGTATTTCCTCTGACCAGGTTCCGGCTTTGTACGCAGCGCAGTCTAAAGTGACCCTCTGGACTGTTTTATGTCCTTTTCCAAGGTTCCTACTCTCAAAACTGCATTGATCTCACTTCCTTCCCTGAAGAGTTCCTTCGCATTTGAAACACAGTTCTCCAAGCAACTCTCTTAGCATCCCACCTAGGGAGGAGGGAGCCATCCTCAAATGAGCCTGAGGGCAGGCATAACTGCTCAGATCTATTAGGATACCAGTTATTGTACACAGAGGAACCTCTGCACACGAGGCTCTGATGGAGGAAAAGAACTGAATAACAAGCCCCAGGATGATAGTAGAAAGACTGAGATTACGGTAGGAAATCATTCATGTCCCATAGGCCCATCTCGAGATCCTTCATTACAGATGAGTAGCTAAGGTTCTAAAGACGAGTACCTAAGGCAGATAACCTGAATTCAGATCTCAACTCTGCCACTTTACTGGTGGCCTTGAGTGGGACAGCTAACCTTTCTGGCCTCTTTGGAGGTGAGGACAACGGTCTATTGCTTGGATGGCACGGGTTGATGTTCACCAAGCTCTCCTGACAGTGCTGGACACACAGTAAGCATGTAAGGCAAAAGAGTGACCGTGGAAAGTAAAGTCGGAAAATCCTTTGATTCGTGCGACACAAACTACACCCTTTCAAGTCAAGAGAAACACGCACCGGGAGTGATAGCCCCCACTCTCCTATTGCCTGAAGTGGGGTTGTGTCTTTGGAGCAGTAGCACCTAGAAGAAGCCGATATGGCAAAAGATTTGGTGCTTGGTAGAGGTCGTGGTGCCCACCAGGTGCAATGGTCATCACAGGGTGGTCTCTGAGGTCCCCAGAGGTGGTACCATAAAACACACAAGGCACAGAAGAGGAGTCTAAGGGAAACGATGACACCCAATGGACCTGCCAGCAGTGTCAGTAAAGGCGGTGACAGAGGACAGAGGTCGGTGCACAGTGGGCCGCATAGGTAAAACATCACCCTCACTCAGACCCATGGGAGAAATTTCTTGGATCTTCAGCAATACATGGAAGGTGGACTTTGCCAACAGGCAGGGGTCCTCTGCGAGGTCAGTATGACAAAACCCTCAACCTGTATCACTGGACTGACGAGTCACGGGAAGGAAATGATGAGAAATCATTAAAAGTGTGTGATTTGTAGCCACATTAGAAATCAGTACGGCGGTTTCTCAGAAAATTGGGAACCGATCTACTTCAGGATCCAGTGATAATACTCTTGGGCATATTCCCAAAGGATAATCATATCACAAGGACATTTGCTCAACAGTGTTCACAGCAGCATTATTCATAATAGCCAGACCCTGTAAACAACCTAGATGCCCCTCAACTGAAGAAAGGATAAAGAATATGTGGTACATTTCCACAATAGAGTATTACTCAGCTGGAAAAAAAAATCATGAAATTTGCAGGCAAATGGATGGAGCTAGAAAAAACCCATCCTGAGTGAGGTAACCTAGAATGAGAAAGACAAACATGGTATGCACTCACATATAAATAGATATTAGATGTAAAGCAAAGGATAACCAGACTACAATCCGTAGCTCCAGAGAAGCAAGTTAACAAGGAGGACCCTAAGACAGACACATGGGATCACCCAGGGTAAGGGAATTAGATGAGATCTCCTGGGTAAACTGGGGGCAGGGGGCAATGAAGGGTAGGGAATGGGGGTCGAGGACATGAGGGAACGGGATGGTCAAGAGGGGAGAAGGACAGGGCAGGAGAGCAATGAAAGAGAGATCTTGATAGAGAGAGCCACTATGGGGTTAGGAAGAAACTGATGCTAAGAAATTCCCAGGAATCCACAAGGATGACCTCAGCTAAAAATCCTAGCAATAGTGGAGAGGGTACCCGAACTAGCCTTCTCCTATAATCAACTTGGTGAATACCCCAACTAGCACCATAGAGTCTTCATCCAGTAATTGATGGAACCAGATGCACCAGGCCGAGCTCTGGGAACCCAATTGAAGAGAGGGGAGAGGGACTATATGAAAAAAGAAAGAGAGAAGGGAAGGAAGGAAGGAAGGAAGGAAGGAAGGAAGGAAGGAAGGAAGGAAGGAAGGAAGGAAGGAAGGAAGGAAGGAAGACAGTTTGGATTCAGGACTGTGTAGTATAGTATACTCACGTCAGCCTGTGCTGCATACCCACGCTACTGATTCCGCTGTGCCAAGTAGAAACACCTGAAAGAGCAGCCCCAACCAGGTACTTCCCCACACAGTAGGTACTGCATCAGCTGGGTGGTTCACAGACCAGGAACAAGCAAGTATCTGGGTTCTTGAGCTTGTCAGTGTCAGGGAGTTGAGAAGACACCCGGTCACTGATGACCAGCAATGGAAAAAGTGGAACAGCTTAGACATGACAGCCAAAATCATCCAAAGTGGGCGCTCAACATCAGAACAAAGCTGGGATGAAGGGGAGAAAGCACGGGACTCAGGCACGGCAGATGGGAGCAACCAAAGGGAGGCTAGAAAATCTGAAACGGAGGCCAGCAAACCGCGGTCTGTATGCCAAACCAGCCTGCTACCTTTGTAAACGAGGTTCTGTTGGAGTCCGCCCTCGCCCATTTTATCCATTTGCTTATTTAATATCCATTGCTACTTCTGTGCTTTGCTAGCAGAGTTGAGTAGCTTGTGCTGGAGACAGAGACATGGCTCAGCCCGCAGAGTGCTTGCTGTGCAAGCATCGAGACCTGAGTTCAATCCCAGAACCCACATAAAAACAGCCAGATATGTTTGCAATCCCAGGGAAGGCGAAGATAGGCCGAGTCCCCAGGGCCTGCTGGTCAGACAGCCTGACTTACTTGGTGAGTTCCAAGTCAAATGAGAGCTCTCTGGAGAGGGAGGGAGAAGGGACAGCACCTGAGCAACACCTAAAGTTGTTCTCTGATTTTCACATGCACACACACACACACATACACTAATAACTGTCTGACTACAAAGCCAAGAGTAATTTCCTATCTGACCTTTGTTAGAAAAAGTGTACTGACCTCTCATCTAAGGCACAGAGGGAGAAGTATGGATGACAGAAATGGCACTAATGCTTAAGGGAAAAGAGGGGGTCAAACTCTGCAGGGCTTTGTGAGCCAAGGAAAAGAGCTCAGATTCATAGATTATACTCCAAGGTGAATGGGAACCTACTAGAAGGTTCAAAGAAGCAGAGACATATGGTCTGATATGTGTTCTTTGAGGGTACTCTGGGTACTTGGAAGTGATAGGAGCAAAGAGGCCACTGGGGAGCCAGTCAGGCAGTTGTCATGGAGCCCGGCGAGAGGTAAAGGTGCCAAGGATGGGTGGGAGACAGTAGGCACTCTTGCATTCCGTATGTCGAGCAGGTTGGGAAATCTTGTGATCTTAAGCAACTTTTCCAAACTCTCTCAGCCTCAGTTCCTTGCCAGGAAAACCATGTGGTACCATTGTGTGAGGTACATTACAAAGCACAGCTGAAGGGTCTGCGTTCCATGGATGAGGGTCTTGGCTGCTTTTACTGTGTAGTTGGACCGCTGGGGCCTGAGAAAACCAGGTCCCACCCAGCATATGACTCACTGTGGTTTTACTCCAGGTAGGTGTGCCAAGTCTCTGGAGGCAGGGACACTCGCTTATCCATCTTTATATCCCAAGAACTGCGCCTGGCACCTGGTAGATGTTTAATAAATGTTTATTGATTAAACTATTAAGTTTTTTTTTAAAGAAAAGAGGAGTATAATTCATTCTGCCATTTTTTTCACCAGACGTATTTGTTTTCGTGATAGATGAAACACAGTTTGATGACACAGAGCTGTTGTGAAGATTCAGAGGCAGCTGTTTTAAAGAAAGCCAGGACCTAGTATCTTCTCTATAGAAAAGAAAATGTAGCTGGAAACACTCTCCAGAAAACATCCACCTCATAAAATATGTCAGTGGTGGCAATGATACCTTTTTGTTCTTCTTTTTATATAACTTCCTTATTGACCTTTGGGGTTTTTACATCATGTACCCCAGTTCTATTCACCTCCTGGTCCCCCCACACCTCTTATCCCTGTTGCATCCCCCCAATGGCAATGACATCTTGACTCTGAACTGCAAAGTTACGATGCATGAGAAAGCCAAATATGTCTTCCCTTCAAAGAGCACCACTACACTGTAGCCTCAACAAACATCAAGCCCCATCTTTCTATCGCTGAGCTGTTTTCAGGCTTCCATTTCAAACCAGGTGGACATTCTGATCCCATATCCAGCCCTACTGAATGATTCTCTACATCCATTGTTAACCTCTGTCTGTTTATTGATTCATTATTCTAGCTATAAAGCAAATAGGGTTTGAATTGAAATTAAAGTGGAGAATGCAAGGCAGGCACGATAGAGCACACCTATCCTATCCCCTAGCCTTTGTGGGGCAAGACCCAGGGGTCAGGTATTTAAGGGTATCTTTGGCTACATAATGAGTTTCAAGATCAGCCTAGCCTACTTGAAATCCTGTCTCGAATAGAAAATAATCAAAAAAATTCCAATCAAGATTTCAGAACTAAGAGAGGCATACATACATAGATCTAATCTACATGGGAAGTAGAAAAAGACAAGATCTCCTGAGTAAATTGGGAGCATGGAGACCTTGGGAAAAGATCAAAGAGGGGAGGGGAAAGGCAGGAAGGGGAGCAGAGAAAAATGTAGAGCTCAATAAAATAAAATAAAAAGATTTCAGAACTGCCTGTCAATTTTTTCGGCACTTCTGGTAATCGTGGTAGCATCCTCTCACAGGCCTAAACACTTGGTCCCCAGCTGGTGGTCATGCTTTAGGGGCTGTGAATTCCTTCAAGAAATGTGTTCTTCTTACCTGAAGTAGGCTCCTAGGGACAAGCTTGGAAGCTGGTTTCCTCTTCTAGTTCCAATCCTAGTTTTCCCAGCTTCCTGGTCTGACAAGATCTGAAGTACAGACCACCCCAGACCAGAACACCCCAGCCGCCATGCCTTCACCATCGTGGTAGGACTTATTCCCTGAAAACGAAGAGGGAAAAATAAATAAAATTAAACTTTCTCTCCCCAGCAGCTCCTCTCGGGTGTTTCGTCACAGTCATAAGAAAAGTAATTAGTATTATTCTCCAAGAAAGACTAGAAATCTGTTGTTATTAAATTTCTTTTATGAGATAATTTCCCCTGTACTTTCAAAATGAGAGTGTTCCCCAGCAGGCCAAGGGAAAGGAACAATGAGAAAGTGGAGCATCTCCGAGAGGAGCGCCGGGGAGATGCTCTACAAAGGATCTGTGTGAGGCGCACGGAAATGAGGAGAAAATTATTTTAATGAATTGGGTACCGTGTACAATAGCCACGAGAAATAAGATGTGAGCAAAAATGATGTCACAAAGTCATGAGCCGATTTCTTATTATAAGGTGCTATATTTGCAGTTTTTAAATAAATGAGCATTATTTCCTAGAAATGTCATAGCATTAATATAATTTCCTAAGCTACAATGGCGTGAGGGAGTGAATTAGCCTGATTACTTGACTTCAAATGAAAAAAAAATTTTTTTGAATCTTTGAAGACTCTGAGCCTTGGAAAAGGTTGTATCACTGCATTTAATAAGGCATAACATCCTTTAGTTAAGTCTGACAACAGATATATTTTTGCTGATGAGGACTAAAAAAAAATCCTCATCAACAGGCGCTTACCACATAGCTTCTACATACAGAGCCTGACTCTCCACACTTAGACATATATGTGGAAACACTCAGTGTGGGAAATTTGGATTCTATAGATGGTTCTTCCTATTGTGGAAATGTATATTATGTTTTCCAGGTGCCAGGACTGAGTGTTTCCTTTAAATAGCCCGGTCTGGAGGTGGGGCTTAGCAAAGCACCCCTTGCCTACCCTGTGTGAGAGGCCCTAGGCTCACAGGGAGTGGGGGTGGAACCAGATAGTCAGGTGGTAGCTTCTTAAGCTTTACTAAACGGTTCTCACCAGCATTCATCATCAGGTTAAGGACTAAAGCCTGGGAGACGCACTTGAAAAATAAGGTTGTATAGTTAGCCTTTATGGTTTCCAAAGCATGCTTACAAGCTAAGCAGAAATTTCTCATTTTAAGGAAGGTGTAAATATCCTTAATGAACAGCGGCAAAGCAGCCCTGATCCTAAAGGTTCAGAAATATGCTGCATTAAAGATTTCTCTTTAATGTATAGGGAACATCTGGAAATGCTAAGTAACCCAAGTCACAACACAGTTAAACCCAAATGCAAAGCTGTCTTAGCAGCAGCCACGAGAAGAGCCACAATTGAATAGCACGCACATGAGGAAACCCATTTTGAGAAGCTTACGCCATTAAGTGGTTGTTAAGATTTTTGCTAATGCTCTCCCCACACGCTCCTTTCCGTGTCATTCTGAGAAGTATTAAACACAGAGCATGACTAATCCATTCAAATCCTATGTTATCAAAGACAGTTATCACCTCACGGGGACTCGCAGGCTAGAACTCAGGACCCAGCAGCAAGAGGGCTTCATTGCCGGCAGCATTTTAAAAGTATTTGCTTAAATTACGCCTAAGTCATAAGATAATTATGAACTTTCTTCTCTTTTATATTTGTACAGCATATTTATTGAATCGCACCATGTGCTTTTACAATAAAGTGCTTTCTGCCTTGTCGCCTTTGTTCACCCAAAATAAAAGTGACAGTTATCCTTTTATAAGCTATTCCGAGAACATTTTCTCTTCTTTGAAGCTGATTGATGCACTACTTTAAATGTTCCTGCAAATATCTTTTCAATTCAAGTTTTTGCATAATGTAATAAGAAGATAAAAGAATTCTATACTTCAGCAAGAGACATTACAAAGCAAGTAGAGACATTATCAAGGGCATTAACACGCTCCTAATAGCAATAAACCCTTTTAACTGTCTGATGTAGAACATGTTCCCACCAAACCACCACATATTATGGTAATTGGCTCCAATTTCTGAAGCTTACATTGTAAAGTTACAAAGACTTAGGTAGAACCGAAAAACAAATGTAGAACGCTCATCTTGTTACCCAACCCATGATGAGATGTTTGCTCTCTACCTCTTCTGAGGATGGGTCTGATCGCTGCGCCACTTGCTCCTCACTACAATATTTTTGTATTCCTGCTTCCCTTTCTTTCTTTCTTTTTATTTCTACTCACTGATGTAAATACAGTTTTCTCAAATAATCCTTTTCTAAGTCCAAAATATCACCTAGCCTTTCCCCTCAGACTCTGTAACACAGGAGTTACCAGTGCACTGAGTCACATGGCAGCCACGTTGTGCGTCCTCCCATCCAGGGGAAGATGCAGCAAAGGAGAAAGATGCTGTGTAGTTGCTTTGGTTTTTCTTTGCAATGTACTACTAAATTGCAGTAGCCTTTCCATCCCAGCCAAGAGGAAATATCATTCCCAACTAAAGTTGAGCCCAGATTCTGTTAAATTAAATAGCAAGGAGAAAATAGTTCTTGGCTTCCTTGCTCCTTGGTAAGATGCAGGGCAGGGGAGAATTGACACCAGCCAGGGCTGGATGATTAACCCGCCGTTTAGGTTGCGTTTCTAGGTGACTCGCCCATCATGCAAGGGACGCCTCTGTGAAGCTGGCGCCAGCAACTTGCCTGCTTGAAGACGTGCAGGTCTATCAGGATCCGCAGTCGGCTCTGAAGAAGCTGTCATTTCGTGTGTCTAAAATAGCTTCTGATGCGATGTACAAGATGTCAAGAAGGGAAGGACAATAAAATAAAAGCCAAAGGAGGAGAACTATTTCAATTAAGAAGCGTTTCTAGACCGATCCTTGGAAATCACATAAAATAAAAGCTGCCAGGATCGATCTGTGCTTACAAGGTTGATTTTCTGTGGCACTTACATACGACCACGCAGGCCGGGGATGGGGGGGTGGGGGGCACCAATTATGCATGGGGCAGCTGAACTTTAAAAATTCGTTTCTCACTAGAGAGATACTTGGTTATTAAATTTGCCTAATGGATCTGGGGGAAGTGTTCGTGTGGCAGATTGGAAAGAGAAAGGATGAAATTCTCACACAGGGAAAAAAAAATGACACATTTAATCTCCAGACCTATAAGAGTGAGTTTCCTGAATGTCTAAGGATTTAAACTTTAATTGCAGGTAATTAAAAGTCTCGTATAAATTCTGGGGATTTCCTTTTATTGCTACAATTTTTTCCAATTTTTAAATGTCGCTTTCAGAGAAAGATAAATATTTCTTCAAAGGCTGCCCTATTGCCCCTGTAATCAAATATGTTAAAGGTGAATTGAGGAAGGGAAATCTTGTTGAAATTTGAGGCAACCTTTGAGCCAAGTGTATAATAATATTAAATAAGGACGCAAGTATTACCAAAAATAATAAATAAAAACCTAAATATAGCGTCCATAAAAGATGTCACTTTTATTTTATTTTTTTCTCTCAAATGTATTTATTTCCATTGGTAGATAAGAATCGTATCATCCACAACGTATTTTGGAGGATGTAGATTCACCCATACAGTGTGGAATGTTAAATCTGGACAATTAGCAGGAGCTAGTTTGGTTTTTTGAGAACAAATAACAAGTAAACCTTCACTTTGTTACTATTTCTACTTCATGCTTTGTACAAACAGCATGCTCCAATTTGTTCTTTTTATTTCATGCTTTGTACTGAAAGAGATATGGAGCAGAGGAAAGGATAATTTCCCTCGCTCTTCAACTAACTGGCTTACCTGCTTCTGAGGTGTGACCCTTTCTGTGGTATTTTTCTAGGACCTTTTTTTTTTTTTTTTTTCAAGAAAAAAAAAAAGAGGAAGAAAAAAAAATCAAGTTTTTCTGGAGGGGAATACTTTTTTAAAAATTCACTTGTTCGTCCTCAAATCAAGAGCTTTTCCTGATGTACCTCTTCCACAAACAATAAGTGAGACAAACAGCCTGCCAGCTCCCTCCAATCAAAAGGAGAAAAACAAAATCAACGGGCCTGTGATTTCCTTAATATACTTAAAAGGGATAAAAACCCATTGATGCTTCTAAAAATAAAAATGAGGAAAGGGCAACTTTATTGATTCCCTGCAAACCTACAGACGTGTACCTTATCGATAACACTAAAGACCATCTAAGCCTTTGGTGATTTTCAACCGAAAGCCTGCTCCTGAATGAAGGCTTAAATCATCGTATTAATATATTAGAGAGAAAATTACCATGGGAGACACTTGGAAATTAATTAAAAACCCTGCACTCCGTTTGTTTGTGAGAGAAGATAAATATCACACATGGGGAAAGATGCCTGACAACCACCATAGTTTTCAGATCCCAAATTAGCCCCTGACAGCTATGTCTTTGTATGAGTCTCCTTGGGGTATGATAAGTAGAGCTGTGGAATATGAAGATTCCTGATAGAAGTATTTATTACTGACACTTCCGAAACATTCCATGTGTGGCATCAGCAAAGCATGCCTCACCTCAGACAGAAATGTCAGCTTTGCATCCAAGATTTCTTTTCCCGCCACTCCCCCACCAGCCCCTTGCCTCCCTCCCCATTCACCACTACCCACCTTCTTCTCCGAGGGATGATATTTTTCAGAAGTTCAACAGCAGCCCCTGGTGGAGCTTGGTGGCTGCTTCAGCCTGTGCAATTGTGAGCGGCTCCATCTAGTCAGGAGAATGGAAGTCCACGGGGTCAGGGACCAGAACACCGCCCCATTGTACAAATTCAGCGCTTCATAACGGTAATTTCAGCCGGTGTCAGGGGCTAAAGTCCTGAAAAAAATATGCATATACTGAACAATAAACATTGAGCTAAGGTCTCGTTCATTTCATGCATGAGGACCAATAAATAAATGCTCTTTAATAATGGTCCCCGCAGAGTGGTTGACGAGAAGAGACTCCACGCCAGTGGGCTGGAGAATCACCGTCTTGTTTGGCTCGTGCTGTGACAGATTCAACTCTGTCACTTAGCAAAATAAGTCACACAAAGTGACAAAGGAGGGATTTCTCTGGGTCAGAGCTCAGAAGATGCACCAGCGTGTCACTGTCCAGCCTCATCTGGAGAGTGAGCAAGGCATAGCAGAACAACCCAAATGTCTGTCAGAGATGCGGTGACTGTCCCTTCTCCCACCCTGTAAGCAGTCTCAGGTCACCCACTGGCTGGAGAAAACATTGAGGGTTCTTTGTATGCCCCACCCAGAGTTAAGTGCTCCACAAAGGGGCATGGCCAAAGGACACAAATCCATCTCTGCTCTCTTTGAGGTCACCTTTTTCTTAGCACAAAAGGCTCTGTACCCTTGGGAAAAGATCGCCTGAAAAGCTGCCATGTAGGTTACAGGTAGTCTTGCTGCTAGATAAGGAGAGGACAGCATCATGGGGAAAACTGCTTTATGGAGGAATCCCCAAGTATGCCAGCATCAGGGGACATTGGAGCATTCACCATCCCAAAGGCCCATGTTAGGAAAAACGAGCAACCTCAAAAGACCAGAGGCCTCCTTGAGTGGATGTCCAAAATCATTCAGTTGTATACTTTTACTTTTCTCTTCTTAAATGAGGCAGAACTTTAAGAAGACAATAGTGCAGCCGGGCAGTGGTGGCGCACGCCTTTAATCCCAGCGCTGGGAAGGCAGAGGCAGGAGGATCCCTTTGAGTTCGAGGCCAGCCTGGTCTACAAGAGCTAGTTCCAGGAAAGTCAGGGCTATACAGAGAAACCCTATCCTCAAATAAATAAATAAATAAAATTTTTAAAAAAAGACAATAGTGCATCCAAAGCTTACTGTAACTTTATGCTAATACTAGAATACAATAAACACATTTAATTCGAAGAATTGGCTCTTAAATTTTTTTTAAATATTGTACTTTCACAATAACCTCCTGCTTGCACCTGAGACCTCATCCATCCTGGACATGATACAATTTTAACTGACAATTAAAATAAATAAATTTGAGAGGAAAAAATTAATTGAAAGTGTGACTTCTCTCAGTGAAGTCTAGTGCAGTAGAAGAGATGGTTGTGTGCAGATCACATTGACTAACATGGTAGTAGCACAAATCCTAACAAAGTGGGGCCCTTAGCTTAGCCAAGGGTCACCATAGGCTTTCTACAGAGATTAAAGAAACATAAATTATAGCTACAACTGGAGGCTTATGCCTGTAATCCCAGCACTTTGGAGGGTGAGGCAGAGAAAGAATTAGAGGAGAAAATCACCATGCCCCAAGGAATAAGGATCTAAAACTATATGATGCAGGTTGACCATCCTGAATATAAAAATTCAAAGGTCCAATATGCTCTAAAATCTGAACACTTTTGAGAACCAAGATGACTCAAATCTCCTGATTTTAGAGCATTTTGGATTCAGGCTTTTCAGATTAGTAATACCTAACTAGTAAAGTCTATATAAATATTCCAAAATCCAAAAACAAACTCCAGAATCTGAAAGGCTTCTGGTTCCCCGCACATAGGATGAAAGACACTCAGCCAAAGAACCAGAGGCCAGCCTCATCACTCCGGAGCATGAGATAGAGGTAAGCCGGGAAGGTGGTGAGGCCGTCGCTGGAGAGCATTCCCTGTTCTGCAGGAGAACTGTCTTAGAAACGGGGGGGGGGGGACACTGTGCAGAGGAGTGGTACCTGTAGGAGGAACCGACAGTCCACAGTTTGCTGGGACTGCCCCAAGTCATGAGAGAAGGGTTTGAGTTCTGCAATTGGAAGTGAGACTGGTAAGTTTAACAGATATTTGGAGCTGAGAGAAACTGGTGACATATTGGATGTGGAGCATGAGCAAGGAGATTTGGACAATTCCCAGGCTTCAGGTTCAGGAGACAACATAGATTGTGGCATGGCTGAGCTGGACACTGCAAACACCAAAGAGGGGTTGAGAGGCAGAAGGACACTCTGAAAAAGTGCTGCTCAAAAGATGTCTTTGGGTGTCCTCCACGGACCTCCAGACAGTTCCTTGTAACACTTATTATTAATACTGTCCTCAGATGTCACAGCAGGAGAGGGACCTAACAGATCATTAAGGCCATTCACTTGCAAGCTGTGAGGTGGGAACCACGGGGTGGCAAAACAAACTAGCTCGAGGCTGCTTCCCTTACTTTTGCATGTTGTATATGCTATACTTCTTTATGAGTGTGAAAAGAAGCCCTGACCACACTACCCTCTGCAGAGTGACATTACCCCACCCTCTACTAACTTGTCCACCCACCGAAGTTTGCAGCAGAGGCTAAGCAACTCAAGTGTTCTCAGCGAGTGGATGCCTCAACAGGTGAGTAGCTTTTGTAATTTTTCACGGATCTAGCATCAAAAGCCTTCTTGTTAGAAGCATTCAGCTGCTTCTTCAGCTTAATCAGAGTAAATACTGACTTAGGATGGCCTATGTGCCAAGGTCTTTCAAGGTTTTTCACTTGAGCATCTGTTTGAGCCCCTCGTTGTCAACACCGCTTTGATGGAGGTCTCATGGTGCCCCCATTGCGTGGCCCTGTGCTGTAACTGGATATAGTATTATTCTAAGGCAGTGGTTCTCAACCTCCCTAGCACTGAAACCCTTTATACAATTCCTCGTGTAGTGGTGACCCAACCACAAAATTATTTTCATTGCTAGTTCATAATTATAATGCTCTATTATTATGAATCATAATGTAAATATCTGATATGCAGAATATCTGATATGTGACCCCTGTGAAAAGGTCGTTCAACGCCCCCATGGGGGTCGTGACCCGCAGGTTGAGAACCAGTCATCTAAGGCATTGTTTCATCTGAGGTAGAAGTATGATCATCAAAGGTAAAAGCTATTCATTTAGTAAGGAATTACGGCTAATTTGTACTTTTGAGATGATTTTTGACAATCCATTTTTAATCCAGAAAGTTACTAAGATAGTCTCTATAATTTGCTACTTACCTTTTCACACATATCCCAGTGCTCACTGGAAATAATGGTCCCAAGTGCAGGAAGCTTAAATTTATGAAATGTAGGACTGATATTTGAAGTCAAATGTGTACGACAAATCACTTACTTTTTTCTTTTTCTTTTTTTTTTTGACAAATCATTTTCAAAAGGTGAGAATTCAAACAAGTGAACTTAATAATCATCTTTCCCCATTATGATAATCAACAGCTGTTTGTGTTCCTAAAACAAAGAAAAGCAAATCTTCGCTTGTCCTAAAGGAATAGAGTCAAATTGGTCACTGGTGGCCTGTAATCCCAACACTTGGGAGGCAGAAACAGGTGGATCTCTGTGAGTTCAAGGCCTGCCTGGTCTACAGAGTGAGGGCGAGAGGGTGAGGGGGTCAGCAGAGGGTTTTCAGTGACCTGTGACCTCTTTCCAGAGGATGCTGATCAGGCCTGGGTGGGTTGCCACATCCAAGGCTGTGTGAGTCCAGGTGGGAAGCAAAGGCCAGCTGAGGAGTCTGCTTCCATGGCTTTCCTGAGAGGAGATATACGCTAGCCTTTAGGAATATTCCATCACATCTCAGTTGGCCCCCAGGGGAATCCATTGTTTCTCGTATTAAACAATAAAGGCTTCAGGAGATCGGTCTTTCTTCATGTGCCTCCCTTTCTTTCCATTCTCCCACTTACGGACACCTTTTAAGATCAGAACTGCTGAATCCACCACTACTCACATAAAATCCGGCCAGTGGGGATGGGGAAAGACATGGAAAACAATGTTCCCTGATTGTAAGTCGCGCAGATTTGACTCACCTGTTAAAAACTCCACTTATTTATAGGAGAGAAGTCAACGTGACTCCATCTAGTATCATCTCTTCGCAACGCATTATACCACGTTATTCGCAGACAGGAGGATGATGAAGGATAAGCAGGTGAGCAGAAAGGCTTAAAATTCTTGTAAAGACATAGTTGGCTGCAATGTCCCGTTCATGCTGGCTTCCTTTTGCTTATTAGAAAGGAGCATTGGGAGAAAACACACGGATGCTTTGAGGAAAGGAGCATCCAGTTACTGCTGATCCCCACTGCCGAGTAACCGCAATTAAAAGTCCTTTTGAGATCAAAACAATGACCAGGGTTTTGCTGTGTGGTTCTGGTGTCTTTACTAATGAGTCTGTTGATTTTCACACGTGTCCGTGGGACGCTTGTGATGAAAGAGTCTCACACCGCAATGCACGGGAAAGGCCTATCCCTCGTTCTCTTGTTCATCCGGTCGTGTCTGCGACTGCGTAGACTCCAAGATTACAGGAACTACATTTCTTCCCAAAATTCAGGAAGCTTTTTTTTTTAAACATGAAAGGGGTGTGAATGTCAAATTCTCTACAAGCTCATGCTCACTGTCCTGAATGGTAACGTTGGCGTGTTGCTTCTTTGTCCCTGTTTGAACGTCCTAATTCCGTTCTTCCCGAACCTCCCTCTGGCCACCCTGGGGACAGGTCTCATTAAACTGCAGTGACACTGGGTTTCAAATTAATGGAATTCCATACTGCACATGAAACCTTCCTGGGAACATTAAATAAAACAAGGTATCTCGGTGACGGTGAGTTCTTCCAACTTCTGAAAGTACAAGGACCAAAGAGGTCCTGGAACTGAGCACATGGGGAAGCTAGGGAATAAACAGGGTGCAAAGTGTCTAACAAGATCCTGGAAGAATCTAATGAAGTGCTAGCAAATGAACCAAAGCCTTTGATGTGGCTACAAAACTAACATAGTTCAAATACTCAGGGCTGAAAGCTCAAACTTAGGCTAGGCATAAATACAGATGATCACTGAAGAAGAGGAGGAGGAGGAGGAGGAGGAGGAGGAGGAGGAGGAGGAGGAGGAGGAGGAGGAGGAGGAGGAGGAGGAGGAGGAGGAGGAGGAGGAGNAAAAAAAAAAAAAAAAAAACAAGATCTGACTCTATATCCCAAGGTGGTCTTGAAGCTATAGGACGGTTCTCTCTGCTCGGCTTCCCAAAGCTCGGGCAGCAGACATCAGCTCTCACACCTAGCTTCGACTGTTTTTAAGTAGCTAAATTTTGTCATCATAAAATATTCAGATCTCCCAACAGGTTATCTAATCTTTTGTGGTGGGCCCTGAAGACGTAGACATATGAACATCACTGAATAGACTCAGCAGCTGTGTTTATATGTACATATGTGCATACATATATGTGCGTGTGACAAAGACAGCTAAGCAAGAGATTACGAACTGGAGGGGACCTCCCGAGAGGGAGGAGGTGGAGGGTGGAAATTACGTCGATACAGTACTCATGTATGAAATTCCTAAAAGTCAGATTTTTTTAAGTGTACAATAAAAATTAACGATTCAAAAATTATTTTAATCATGATTGATTTCAAATGAGATTGCACGTGCCGTACAGATCTTTAAGTGGAAAATTATATTTGCAGAGTAAATATATGCTCATAAGTGGTACTTTTTAAAGGGGTAAAATACCATCATAATCATGTAATTCAAAATTGTAAAACACTCACAAGGCCAAATAAACAAAGCGCCAGCAGGTACATTTGTGTGTCATAGCCACAGTAGTTAAACATATTCTTAATACAGATATGTTCCTATGCCTTAAAAAATTAGCTGGACTCCCTAAAAAAATAACCAAATGGAAGAGAGAAAATGTCTTGGCAGATCACAGCTGTGCTATGCAAATTATCAATGCAGCTAACAAAGTATTAAAAAGGGAAGTGGGGGGAAGTGGGAGTGGTAACAGAGAGAACCCCTATAATAGTAAAGCGGAAGTGGAAACCCTTGAAGCATCGGGGAGCAGCCACGAGAAGAGAGATTTTTTTTTAACACGACGCCTGGCATCTCGCAAATAACGTATGTTCCATATTATGTGGCAGTTGCTATGGTAACAACCTTTATTTTCTGAAACAGTACACAGATGTGTACAACACTCTAACTTGCTGGTTATAAATTACAGCTTTTTTTCCCATAGTTCAATAACTTAAGGATTCTGTATTTTCAAAATCTCAGAAGTTCTGTTGTTATTAAATTTCTTTTATGAGATAATTTCCCCTGTACTTTCAAAATGAGAGTGTTCCCCAGCAGGCCAAGGGAAAGGAACAATGAGAAAGTGGAGCATCTCCGAGAGGAGCGCCGGGGAGATGCTCTACAAAGGATCTGTGTGAGGCGCACGGAAATGAGGAGAAAATTATTTTAATGAATTGGGTACCGTGTACAATAGCCACGAGAAATAAGATGTGAGCAAAAATGATGTCACAAAGTCATGAGCCGATTTCTTATTATAAGGTGCTATATTTGCAGTTTTTAAATAAATGAGCATTATTTCCTAGAAATGTCATAGCATTAATATAATTTCCTAAGCTACAATGGCGTGAGGGAGTGAATTAGCCTGATTACTTGACTTCAAATGAAAAAAAAATTTTTTTGAATCTTTGAAGACTCTGAGCCTTGGAAAAGGTTGTATCACTGCATTTAATAAGGCATAACATCCTTTAGTTAAGTCTGACAACAGATATATTTTTGCTGATGAGGACTAAAAAAAAATCCTCATCAACAGGCGCTTACCACATAGCTTCTACATACAGAGCCTGACTCTCCACACTTAGACATATATGTGGAAACACTCAGTGTGGGAAATTTGGATTCTATAGATGGTTCTTCCTATTGTGGAAATGTATATTATGTTTTCCAGGTGCCAGGACTGAGTGTTTCCTTTAAATAGCCCGGTCTGGAGGTGGGGCTTAGCAAAGCACCCCTTGCCTACCCTGTGTGAGAGGCCCTAGGCTCACAGGGAGTGGGGGTGGAACCAGATAGTCAGGTGGTAGCTTCTTAAGCTTTACTAAACGGTTCTCACCAGCATTCATCATCAGGTTAAGGACTAAAGCCTGGGAGACGCACTTGAAAAATAAGGTTGTATAGTTAGCCTTTATGGTTTCCAAAGCATGCTTACAAGCTAAGCAGAAATTTCTCATTTTAAGGAAGGTGTAAATATCCTTAATGAACAGCGGCAAAGCAGCCCTGATCCTAAAGGTTCAGAAATATGCTGCATTAAAGATTTCTCTTTAATGTATAGGGAACATCTGGAAATGCTAAGTAACCCAAGTCACAACACAGTTAAACCCAAATGCAAAGCTGTCTTAGCAGCAGCCACGAGAAGAGCCACAATTGAATAGCACGCACATGAGGAAACCCATTTTGAGAAGCTTACGCCATTAAGTGGTTGTTAAGATTTTTGCTAATGCTCTCCCCACACGCTCCTTTCCGTGTCATTCTGAGAAGTATTAAACACAGAGCATGACTAATCCATTCAAATCCTATGTTATCAAAGACAGTTATCACCTCACGGGGACTCGCAGGCTAGAACTCAGGACCCAGCAGCAAGAGGGCTTCATTGCCGGCAGCATTTTAAAAGTATTTGCTTAAATTACGCCTAAGTCATAAGATAATTATGAACTTTCTTCTCTTTTATATTTGTACAGCATATTTATTGAATCGCACCATGTGCTTTTACAATAAAGTGCTTTCTGCCTTGTCGCCTTTGTTCACCCAAAATAAAAGTGACAGTTATCCTTTTATAAGCTATTCCGAGAACATTTTCTCTTCTTTGAAGCTGATTGATGCACTACTTTAAATGTTCCTGCAAATATCTTTTCAATTCAAGTTTTTGCATAATGTAATAAGAAGATAAAAGAATTCTATACTTCAGCAAGAGACATTACAAAGCAAGTAGAGACATTATCAAGGGCATTAACACGCTCCTAATAGCAATAAACCCTTTTAACTGTCTGATGTAGAACATGTTCCCACCAAACCACCACATATTATGGTAATTGGCTCCAATTTCTGAAGCTTACATTGTAAAGTTACAAAGACTTAGGTAGAACCGAAAAACAAATGTAGAACGCTCATCTTGTTACCCAACCCATGATGAGATGTTTGCTCTCTACCTCTTCTGAGGATGGGTCTGATCGCTGCGCCACTTGCTCCTCACTACAATATTTTTGTATTCCTGCTTCCCTTTCTTTCTTTCTTTTTATTTCTACTCACTGATGTAAATACAGTTTTCTCAAATAATCCTTTTCTAAGTCCAAAATATCACCTAGCCTTTCCCCTCAGACTCTGTAACACAGGAGTTACCAGTGCACTGAGTCACATGGCAGCCACGTTGTGCGTCCTCCCATCCAGGGGAAGATGCAGCAAAGGAGAAAGATGCTGTGTAGTTGCTTTGGTTTTTCTTTGCAATGTACTACTAAATTGCAGTAGCCTTTCCATCCCAGCCAAGAGGAAATATCATTCCCAACTAAAGTTGAGCCCAGATTCTGTTAAATTAAATAGCAAGGAGAAAATAGTTCTTGGCTTCCTTGCTCCTTGGTAAGATGCAGGGCAGGGGAGAATTGACACCAGCCAGGGCTGGATGATTAACCCGCCGTTTAGGTTGCGTTTCTAGGTGACTCGCCCATCATGCAAGGGACGCCTCTGTGAAGCTGGCGCCAGCAACTTGCCTGCTTGAAGACGTGCAGGTCTATCAGGATCCGCAGTCGGCTCTGAAGAAGCTGTCATTTCGTGTGTCTAAAATAGCTTCTGATGCGATGTACAAGATGTCAAGAAGGGAAGGACAATAAAATAAAAGCCAAAGGAGGAGAACTATTTCAATTAAGAAGCGTTTCTAGACCGATCCTTGGAAATCACATAAAATAAAAGCTGCCAGGATCGATCTGTGCTTACAAGGTTGATTTTCTGTGGCACTTACATACGACCACGCAGGCCGGGGATGGGGGGGTGGGGGGCACCAATTATGCATGGGGCAGCTGAACTTTAAAAATTCGTTTCTCACTAGAGAGATACTTGGTTATTAAATTTGCCTAATGGATCTGGGGGAAGTGTTCGTGTGGCAGATTGGAAAGAGAAAGGATGAAATTCTCACACAGGGAAAAAAAAATGACACATTTAATCTCCAGACCTATAAGAGTGAGTTTCCTGAATGTCTAAGGATTTAAACTTTAATTGCAGGTAATTAAAAGTCTCGTATAAATTCTGGGGATTTCCTTTTATTGCTACAATTTTTTCCAATTTTTAAATGTCGCTTTCAGAGAAAGATAAATATTTCTTCAAAGGCTGCCCTATTGCCCCTGTAATCAAATATGTTAAAGGTGAATTGAGGAAGGGAAATCTTGTTGAAATTTGAGGCAACCTTTGAGCCAAGTGTATAATAATATTAAATAAGGACGCAAGTATTACCAAAAATAATAAATAAAAACCTAAATATAGCGTCCATAAAAGATGTCACTTTTATTTTATTTTTTTCTCTCAAATGTATTTATTTCCATTGGTAGATAAGAATCGTATCATCCACAACGTATTTTGGAGGATGTAGATTCACCCATACAGTGTGGAATGTTAAATCTGGACAATTAGCAGGAGCTAGTTTGGTTTTTTGAGAACAAATAACAAGTAAACCTTCACTTTGTTACTATTTCTACTTCATGCTTTGTACAAACAGCATGCTCCAATTTGTTCTTTTTATTTCATGCTTTGTACTGAAAGAGATATGGAGCAGAGGAAAGGATAATTTCCCTCGCTCTTCAACTAACTGGCTTACCTGCTTCTGAGGTGTGACCCTTTCTGTGGTATTTTTCTAGGACCTTTTTTTTTTTTTTTTTTCAAGAAAAAAAAAAAGAGGAAGAAAAAAAAATCAAGTTTTTCTGGAGGGGAATACTTTTTTAAAAATTCACTTGTTCGTCCTCAAATCAAGAGCTTTTCCTGATGTACCTCTTCCACAAACAATAAGTGAGACAAACAGCCTGCCAGCTCCCTCCAATCAAAAGGAGAAAAACAAAATCAACGGGCCTGTGATTTCCTTAATATACTTAAAAGGGATAAAAACCCATTGATGCTTCTAAAAATAAAAATGAGGAAAGGGCAACTTTATTGATTCCCTGCAAACCTACAGACGTGTACCTTATCGATAACACTAAAGACCATCTAAGCCTTTGGTGATTTTCAACCGAAAGCCTGCTCCTGAATGAAGGCTTAAATCATCGTATTAATATATTAGAGAGAAAATTACCATGGGAGACACTTGGAAATTAATTAAAAACCCTGCACTCCGTTTGTTTGTGAGAGAAGATAAATATCACACATGGGGAAAGATGCCTGACAACCACCATAGTTTTCAGATCCCAAATTAGCCCCTGACAGCTATGTCTTTGTATGAGTCTCCTTGGGGTATGATAAGTAGAGCTGTGGAATATGAAGATTCCTGATAGAAGTATTTATTACTGACACTTCCGAAACATTCCATGTGTGGCATCAGCAAAGCATGCCTCACCTCAGACAGAAATGTCAGCTTTGCATCCAAGATTTCTTTTCCCGCCACTCCCCCACCAGCCCCTTGCCTCCCTCCCCATTCACCACTACCCACCTTCTTCTCCGAGGGATGATATTTTTCAGAAGTTCAACAGCAGCCCCTGGTGGAGCTTGGTGGCTGCTTCAGCCTGTGCAATTGTGAGCGGCTCCATCTAGTCAGGAGAATGGAAGTCCACGGGGTCAGGGACCAGAACACCGCCCCATTGTACAAATTCAGCGCTTCATAACGGTAATTTCAGCCGGTGTCAGGGGCTAAAGTCCTGAAAAAAATATGCATATACTGAACAATAAACATTGAGCTAAGGTCTCGTTCATTTCATGCATGAGGACCAATAAATAAATGCTCTTTAATAATGGTCCCCGCAGAGTGGTTGACGAGAAGAGACTCCACGCCAGTGGGCTGGAGAATCACCGTCTTGTTTGGCTCGTGCTGTGACAGATTCAACTCTGTCACTTAGCAAAATAAGTCACACAAAGTGACAAAGGAGGGATTTCTCTGGGTCAGAGCTCAGAAGATGCACCAGCGTGTCACTGTCCAGCCTCATCTGGAGAGTGAGCAAGGCATAGCAGAACAACCCAAATGTCTGTCAGAGATGCGGTGACTGTCCCTTCTCCCACCCTGTAAGCAGTCTCAGGTCACCCACTGGCTGGAGAAAACATTGAGGGTTCTTTGTATGCCCCACCCAGAGTTAAGTGCTCCACAAAGGGGCATGGCCAAAGGACACAAATCCATCTCTGCTCTCTTTGAGGTCACCTTTTTCTTAGCACAAAAGGCTCTGTACCCTTGGGAAAAGATCGCCTGAAAAGCTGCCATGTAGGTTACAGGTAGTCTTGCTGCTAGATAAGGAGAGGACAGCATCATGGGGAAAACTGCTTTATGGAGGAATCCCCAAGTATGCCAGCATCAGGGGACATTGGAGCATTCACCATCCCAAAGGCCCATGTTAGGAAAAACGAGCAACCTCAAAAGACCAGAGGCCTCCTTGAGTGGATGTCCAAAATCATTCAGTTGTATACTTTTACTTTTCTCTTCTTAAATGAGGCAGAACTTTAAGAAGACAATAGTGCAGCCGGGCAGTGGTGGCGCACGCCTTTAATCCCAGCGCTGGGAAGGCAGAGGCAGGAGGATCCCTTTGAGTTCGAGGCCAGCCTGGTCTACAAGAGCTAGTTCCAGGAAAGTCAGGGCTATACAGAGAAACCCTATCCTCAAATAAATAAATAAATAAAATTTTTAAAAAAAGACAATAGTGCATCCAAAGCTTACTGTAACTTTATGCTAATACTAGAATACAATAAACACATTTAATTCGAAGAATTGGCTCTTAAATTTTTTTTAAATATTGTACTTTCACAATAACCTCCTGCTTGCACCTGAGACCTCATCCATCCTGGACATGATACAATTTTAACTGACAATTAAAATAAATAAATTTGAGAGGAAAAAATTAATTGAAAGTGTGACTTCTCTCAGTGAAGTCTAGTGCAGTAGAAGAGATGGTTGTGTGCAGATCACATTGACTAACATGGTAGTAGCACAAATCCTAACAAAGTGGGGCCCTTAGCTTAGCCAAGGGTCACCATAGGCTTTCTACAGAGATTAAAGAAACATAAATTATAGCTACAACTGGAGGCTTATGCCTGTAATCCCAGCACTTTGGAGGGTGAGGCAGAGAAAGAATTAGAGGAGAAAATCACCATGCCCCAAGGAATAAGGATCTAAAACTATATGATGCAGGTTGACCATCCTGAATATAAAAATTCAAAGGTCCAATATGCTCTAAAATCTGAACACTTTTGAGAACCAAGATGACTCAAATCTCCTGATTTTAGAGCATTTTGGATTCAGGCTTTTCAGATTAGTAATACCTAACTAGTAAAGTCTATATAAATATTCCAAAATCCAAAAACAAACTCCAGAATCTGAAAGGCTTCTGGTTCCCCGCACATAGGATGAAAGACACTCAGCCAAAGAACCAGAGGCCAGCCTCATCACTCCGGAGCATGAGATAGAGGTAAGCCGGGAAGGTGGTGAGGCCGTCGCTGGAGAGCATTCCCTGTTCTGCAGGAGAACTGTCTTAGAAACGGGGGGGGGGGGACACTGTGCAGAGGAGTGGTACCTGTAGGAGGAACCGACAGTCCACAGTTTGCTGGGACTGCCCCAAGTCATGAGAGAAGGGTTTGAGTTCTGCAATTGGAAGTGAGACTGGTAAGTTTAACAGATATTTGGAGCTGAGAGAAACTGGTGACATATTGGATGTGGAGCATGAGCAAGGAGATTTGGACAATTCCCAGGCTTCAGGTTCAGGAGACAACATAGATTGTGGCATGGCTGAGCTGGACACTGCAAACACCAAAGAGGGGTTGAGAGGCAGAAGGACACTCTGAAAAAGTGCTGCTCAAAAGATGTCTTTGGGTGTCCTCCACGGACCTCCAGACAGTTCCTTGTAACACTTATTATTAATACTGTCCTCAGATGTCACAGCAGGAGAGGGACCTAACAGATCATTAAGGCCATTCACTTGCAAGCTGTGAGGTGGGAACCACGGGGTGGCAAAACAAACTAGCTCGAGGCTGCTTCCCTTACTTTTGCATGTTGTATATGCTATACTTCTTTATGAGTGTGAAAAGAAGCCCTGACCACACTACCCTCTGCAGAGTGACATTACCCCACCCTCTACTAACTTGTCCACCCACCGAAGTTTGCAGCAGAGGCTAAGCAACTCAAGTGTTCTCAGCGAGTGGATGCCTCAACAGGTGAGTAGCTTTTGTAATTTTTCACGGATCTAGCATCAAAAGCCTTCTTGTTAGAAGCATTCAGCTGCTTCTTCAGCTTAATCAGAGTAAATACTGACTTAGGATGGCCTATGTGCCAAGGTCTTTCAAGGTTTTTCACTTGAGCATCTGTTTGAGCCCCTCGTTGTCAACACCGCTTTGATGGAGGTCTCATGGTGCCCCCATTGCGTGGCCCTGTGCTGTAACTGGATATAGTATTATTCTAAGGCAGTGGTTCTCAACCTCCCTAGCACTGAAACCCTTTATACAATTCCTCGTGTAGTGGTGACCCAACCACAAAATTATTTTCATTGCTAGTTCATAATTATAATGCTCTATTATTATGAATCATAATGTAAATATCTGATATGCAGAATATCTGATATGTGACCCCTGTGAAAAGGTCGTTCAACGCCCCCATGGGGGTCGTGACCCGCAGGTTGAGAACCAGTCATCTAAGGCATTGTTTCATCTGAGGTAGAAGTATGATCATCAAAGGTAAAAGCTATTCATTTAGTAAGGAATTACGGCTAATTTGTACTTTTGAGATGATTTTTGACAATCCATTTTTAATCCAGAAAGTTACTAAGATAGTCTCTATAATTTGCTACTTACCTTTTCACACATATCCCAGTGCTCACTGGAAATAATGGTCCCAAGTGCAGGAAGCTTAAATTTATGAAATGTAGGACTGATATTTGAAGTCAAATGTGTACGACAAATCACTTACTTTTTTCTTTTTCTTTTTTTTTTTGACAAATCATTTTCAAAAGGTGAGAATTCAAACAAGTGAACTTAATAATCATCTTTCCCCATTATGATAATCAACAGCTGTTTGTGTTCCTAAAACAAAGAAAAGCAAATCTTCGCTTGTCCTAAAGGAATAGAGTCAAATTGGTCACTGGTGGCCTGTAATCCCAACACTTGGGAGGCAGAAACAGGTGGATCTCTGTGAGTTCAAGGCCTGCCTGGTCTACAGAGTGAGGGCGAGAGGGTGAGGGGGTCAGCAGAGGGTTTTCAGTGACCTGTGACCTCTTTCCAGAGGATGCTGATCAGGCCTGGGTGGGTTGCCACATCCAAGGCTGTGTGAGTCCAGGTGGGAAGCAAAGGCCAGCTGAGGAGTCTGCTTCCATGGCTTTCCTGAGAGGAGATATACGCTAGCCTTTAGGAATATTCCATCACATCTCAGTTGGCCCCCAGGGGAATCCATTGTTTCTCGTATTAAACAATAAAGGCTTCAGGAGATCGGTCTTTCTTCATGTGCCTCCCTTTCTTTCCATTCTCCCACTTACGGACACCTTTTAAGATCAGAACTGCTGAATCCACCACTACTCACATAAAATCCGGCCAGTGGGGATGGGGAAAGACATGGAAAACAATGTTCCCTGATTGTAAGTCGCGCAGATTTGACTCACCTGTTAAAAACTCCACTTATTTATAGGAGAGAAGTCAACGTGACTCCATCTAGTATCATCTCTTCGCAACGCATTATACCACGTTATTCGCAGACAGGAGGATGATGAAGGATAAGCAGGTGAGCAGAAAGGCTTAAAATTCTTGTAAAGACATAGTTGGCTGCAATGTCCCGTTCATGCTGGCTTCCTTTTGCTTATTAGAAAGGAGCATTGGGAGAAAACACACGGATGCTTTGAGGAAAGGAGCATCCAGTTACTGCTGATCCCCACTGCCGAGTAACCGCAATTAAAAGTCCTTTTGAGATCAAAACAATGACCAGGGTTTTGCTGTGTGGTTCTGGTGTCTTTACTAATGAGTCTGTTGATTTTCACACGTGTCCGTGGGACGCTTGTGATGAAAGAGTCTCACACCGCAATGCACGGGAAAGGCCTATCCCTCGTTCTCTTGTTCATCCGGTCGTGTCTGCGACTGCGTAGACTCCAAGATTACAGGAACTACATTTCTTCCCAAAATTCAGGAAGCTTTTTTTTTTAAACATGAAAGGGGTGTGAATGTCAAATTCTCTACAAGCTCATGCTCACTGTCCTGAATGGTAACGTTGGCGTGTTGCTTCTTTGTCCCTGTTTGAACGTCCTAATTCCGTTCTTCCCGAACCTCCCTCTGGCCACCCTGGGGACAGGTCTCATTAAACTGCAGTGACACTGGGTTTCAAATTAATGGAATTCCATACTGCACATGAAACCTTCCTGGGAACATTAAATAAAACAAGGTATCTCGGTGACGGTGAGTTCTTCCAACTTCTGAAAGTACAAGGACCAAAGAGGTCCTGGAACTGAGCACATGGGGAAGCTAGGGAATAAACAGGGTGCAAAGTGTCTAACAAGATCCTGGAAGAATCTAATGAAGTGCTAGCAAATGAACCAAAGCCTTTGATGTGGCTACAAAACTAACATAGTTCAAATACTCAGGGCTGAAAGCTCAAACTTAGGCTAGGCATAAATACAGATGATCACTGAAGAAGAGGAGGAGGAGGAGGAGGAGGAGGAGGAGGAGGAGGAGGAGGAGGAGGAGGAGGAGGAGGAGGAGGAGGAGGAGGAGGAGGAGGAGGAGGA
>NW_026067890.1:6053050-6074866 GCF_014885135.2 Alexandromys fortis
GAGGAAGAGGAAGAGGAAGAGGAAGAGGAAGAGGAAGAGGAAGAGGAAGAAGAAGAAGAAGAAGAAGAAGAAGAAGAAGAAGAAGAAGAAGAAGAAGAAGAAGAAGAAGAAGAAGAAATGCTGAATTTAAAAAATGGAAAATGTAACCCAACCCTGGAAGACAATATTCCCAGGATACTGGCTATCTGGTACCTATAGCTGTCAAATTCATGGAGGCAGAAGGAAAATGGAGTCCTTGGCAACTGGAAAGAAAGGTGAATGAGAAGTTACGGAATGATGAGTATTGGGTCTCACTTGGGGACAATGACAAAAAAAAGTTCTGGAGATGGGTGGTGGTGGTAGTCACACAGCGGGAATATCCTTAATGCCACTGGACTGGATTTTAAAGTTTAATGGAATGATTGACCTTATGTTGTGTAGACTTTATCACAGTAGAAATAAAACAGACACTGGCAGAAGAGAAACTGTATTATAAAGTCTACCCTGTTGCCTAAGCCATAATTTACCCATATGAAAATGGCTTTTTCATCTGTAAAATTTTAACCACAATGGGAAGTTCAATGTTTTTTGAAGAGATCAAGTAAATTTTTGTATGGGGTAGGAAATGAAAAAGAACAGCTAGCTTATCTAAGCATCTGTCAGATTTTAGCCACTGCTACTGACCCTTCTCTGAGCAATTCAGTGTTTGTTTATTATTATACATAAAAAAAAATCCACTGTCTCCAAAAATCTGGGAAAAAATGTCTACTTACCCTGATAAGTATTATTTTCCTTTTCAGAATCATAATATAGTTCATGTAAAAAAAATGTATTGCCAATTGTTGTTGTTTTAACTATTATTCTCGGCTACTTTTCTTCCTGTTCTTTTTTAAAAATTTAGTTAGAACCGGGTTAAAAATAATCAAAGCAAACATTCTGTTAGTTCCCAGTGGTCTACTGACACCAGGAAGGTCTTAGTGGTAGGAAAACTGCATCGCCAGAAAATGTTTGCAGAGCCCCTAAATGCACGGTGTAGCAACCCCCTTCTCCCCTGTTTACCAGATTTCTGAACTCTTTAACATAGCTGCGAAGAGGCTCAAGAAAAATAGACCTTATCATGCTTAATTACAAACGTATTACATGTCTATTTTGTGTACAGATACTATGTACAGAACTCTAGCCAGAGATGTAACACCTATGTCCTTGTCCTCAAGAAAGCTGTGTCACCAAGAGAAGCCGTTTCCCACAAGAACGTGATTCCATTCTAAGGCCAAGCTGAAGGAAGACAAGAAAACCTCAATATAGGTTTTCTAAACTCTAAGAAACCTTTGGTTGAATTGCAGTGTCTTATACCATAGCTTAAAGGATATATTTTCCTTTATGCATTTTGATATTTAAGAATAATGAATTCGAAAATTACTGGGAAAAGAGGGTCTGTAATTGATCGCCTAGGGAAACTATGCAAAATCCCTTGAAAATTCCCACCAGGAGTAGGAGAGAGGTGGATGCGACGCAGGCTGCATCCTTCCCATGCTTGCTCCACTGGAATTCTAATTAGTGAGACCCCTTTAGGCCACTTTCCACTCTTCATTTAAATCCGGGAAGTGTTTCCTTAGGCTCCATAATACCTTGGCAGAGCTGATCCTATTTCCTGAGATTAAATAGAAGAGAACTGTTCCCCCGGGACATTGAACCACACACAATAAGATCGTTCATTAGAATGTTCATATAAATTCAGAATATAACCAAGTAAAGAGCAAATGTCTTCTTCCCAAAGTCACACCTGGGAATGCTAACTGGAGCCATGGCTGGTTCTGCTCTTGAGTCTGTATTCCGGGGGAACCAGTGTTCTCCACGAAGAATAACTGAGACAAGAGAAAGACAGCAAAATAAACAAACAAATATTCTTTTCCATGAATTTAAAAAACACACAAACACATACGTCAGGAGTACTTGCTTTTAACAATTCTACTTGGATTTACTTGTTCTGCAGAGCTGGGGAGCTACCCAAGGTCCAACTCAAAAGAGGCAAGCAATCTCCCACAGAGCTACACCCCAGCCTTTGTTTCCATTTGTAAAAATAAAACTGTACCTTCCTTGACCTAAATCTTCCTCCCCTTGAAACTCCTCAAGGGTTTAGCAATAGAAAACCCTGGTAAACTTTCGAAAGTCTACATTTAGATGTGTCAGAGAAGGGGACACTTAAGACCCAAACGCACTACTCAAATGCTAGCCGGGAGGGCAAGTCGGGCGCTCCTGGGACTTATTTATCGCCCAAGGAAAACAAAGGAGAATGCCGTTCAGTCTTTTGTCATACTTCTGTAAATTTATAAGCCCTCACTAAATTTGATAGCTAAATAGTGTTCTGACAGCGTTGTCGAGACTCGCGTGTCAGGGTTAGGAATGCTGCTGCTCAGGCTCGCTTTGATGGTGAGATTCTTAGAAGCCTATTTCCCTGCTAAACAAATGTATTATAGAGTGATGGATAGCAGAGATTCTGAGGATTACAAGGGGAGATCAGGGTGTTCACCTGCAATATCTATCGCATTGACAGTCGACCTTATTGAAGTTTCACAATATTAACTGCCTCTCCGTGGACTGGCTTAGCCAGCTAGGTGATTATCAATTTATCACCAGTCAAAACACAGATTGCTTTATGTACAGTGTCTGTGGCATAATCATGCACCCTGAATCAGATCAAGATGATCCGATGAGAACGATTTCTGTAAGAGTAAGAAGAAACATCAGCTGGGAACTCTAACAAAATTGTGTCTGACTCCTTAGTTTGACATCTTCCCTGGAACAGGGAATCAAGAAGGCCCTTCTCAAAAAAAAAAAAAAAAAAAAAAAAAAAAAAAAAAAAAAAAAAAAAAAAAAAAAAAAACCAACGCAAAGCCTGGGAGACAAAGAGGAAGGACTAGAGACTTCTCATTCCTTCTTCTTGAGCCTCACTTCTTTTAACTGCACCTCATTCTCATTCCAAAAATAACACTTAAGAATTGACCAGTTTTCAAAATCCCCTCCATAGTGAGGAGTTTGGTGGCAAAATCCCACATCGCAGCAATGGGATTCACTGGATTACATGTGAGAAATTACGTAAGCTCACCAAGAGTCAGCACCAATAAGCCCGATGGCCTGTTTGACTCGGTCATCAAAACTACCAAGAGCTTTTAAGTTTTATGGTTTTGTCTGCTTCCCGGTTCTATCCTCCAACAATATCTGATCCTTCTCCCGACAGAGCCTCCTCACTACCTACTTTAGTCAGGGTCTTCTGACCACAAAAATGGAGAGACGTTGACGCTCTGGTTTTTGCTGTCCGCTGCACTACAGAGCTCCGGGAAGATGGCACAGCAAAGAGCTTACCTTGCAAATATGAGACCACGAGTTCGAGCTCCAAACTCCATCTACAAAAAGCCAAGTGTGATTTAACACTCTTTATTCCCTACCTTGGGGAAGTGGAGACAGCAGGGTTGGTGGAGCCCACTGGACAGCAATCCTGGCCTATTTGGCAAGCTCTAAGTTAGTGAGACACACCATCTCAACCAACAAAGTTGGCGGCACCTGAGGAACAACCCCAGGGTTGCCAACTGTCCTTCATGCACATATGTGAATATTAATTCATCCCTACACAAACACACATACACTCACAAATACCACAATAAGCAAAAACTACATAGAAAAATGCAAGGCACATATGAGATATGGCAGAATACTAATATGCCAGAAGCCCCAGAAGTATGTCAGAAAGGAAATCCAAGCAAATGTCATATTTGCAAATATGATGACTAAGAATTTTCCATAAGACAAGATGTCCAAACCAAATCAGGACAAACACAGTACTGGTGATGCCATAGTATAATAACCAATGACATATAGAAAGCAGGAGCCTTGGGGACAGCAAATAAATAAGAAAGAATATCACCCTCGCAGGAGTTTCAAATAAGTTCTCAACAAAATCAGAGAAGCCAGAAAACAGAATTATACTTTAAAATCTGAAAGGAATTGTTGCCAATGTGGTTTCTATAGTCAATGAAGATATTGTTGGCATCTAGAATTTCTAAAAATTTTTAAAAAAATTGCAAGCCAAGATGTGGTAGAGCACACCTTTAATACCTGGCACTCAAGAGGCAGAGGCAGGTGAATCTCTGTGAGTTCAAGGCTGGCCTGATATACAGAGCAAGTTCCAGGACAGTCAGAGCTGTAACACAGAGAAACTCTGTCTCAAAATACCAAAAAGGAAAGAAGGAAGGAAGGAAGGAAGGAAGGAAGGAAGGAAGGAAGGAAGGAGGGAGGGAGGGAGGGAGGGAGGGAGGGAGGGAGATTTGCTTTTGCTTTCAACAGATCAATAATAAAAAAAAAAACTATTGAAGGGCCTTCTTTTCATTAAATATTTTACTTAATGTCCGAATGTTCAAAGACATATTTGAACTAATCCCGTTCCTCCCTCTTCTGTCCCTCTCCCACTCACTCCCCACAGCCTTTTCCCTTTCCCCTTTGTGTGCTCTTTCTTTCTGTATAATCTAGCAGCCACTGGGTCTACCTAGTGCTGCCTGCATCTGCGAGGTGTGGGATCGTCTATTGGAACCTAGGTCACTTCTCAGGGCCCTCATCCCTGAGGGAAGCTGACTCTCTTTCCCCCATTTAGCCACCAACTACCAATAGCTCCTCAGGTAGGGAGGGCACCTCACGAGGCCCTCCCCAATCCATGCTGGGGTTTTGGCGGGCCTGATTTTTGTAGGTCTTATACGTGTAGTTTTGTCATTGTAAGTTAACGCATATAGCTGCTCGTGTCAGATAAATACTGTTTCACCAAAGACACCTACTCCCTCTGGCTCTTACAATGCTTCTGGCCTTTCTTCCATCATGATCCCTGATGCATATGTGGGGATGGTATGGATGTCCCAATTAGTCTATTATTCTCTACATGTTTACCAGCTGACAGTCTCTGTATTAATCACCATCTACTGCAAAAAGGAAGCCTCTCTGATGAGGGTTGGGAGATGCACTATTCTGTGAGTACAGAGACAGGAACTTAGGGAGTGGTTTATTACTCTATCCATTTAGCAGAATAAGCATAGGTTTTCCCTCAGGGCATATGACCCAGCCAACTGCAGTACCAACCAGAAGTCCATCTTATGGAGCTGGCTTTAAATTTTGAATATATGGACACAGAAAGGTTCCATAAAAGAGATATATGTAAATATTACCATCAAACATAAAAAGTGGTGTGTCATAAGGTGTTTATCTATCCAAAGATATGACAGTTTTCAGATTTGTGGTCTATCAAAAATGTGAAGCAAACATGGATAGCTTGACCTTGACTGTCACTAGAAGATGGTGCCATACAAGACAAGAATTGAAGATGTGACATCTCCTCCAAAATACTGCTTTAGGACACCCTGAGCCAAACTAATACTCTGGCAGACATGTGGCCTAGACCAGTTAATGTGGGATCCCCCTCTGTATGCTGTGAATATCATTGGTTAATAAAGAAACTGCTTTGGGCCTATAACAGAGCTAGAGAGGAACTGAGCTAGGTGGGGAAAACTAAACAGAATGCTGGGGAAAAGGAGGCGGAGTCAGAGAGAGAAGCCATGTACTTTTGCCAGAACCAGATGGAACTTTAGCAGGTAAGCCGCAGCCACATGGCAATACACAGATTAGTAAAAATGGGTTAAAGTAATACGTTAGCCAATAAGAAGCTAGAGCTAATGGGCCAAGCAGTGATTTAATTAATACAGTTTTCGTGTGATTATTTTGGGGCTAAGTGACTGGGAACAAGCTAGCAGCGTCCTTCCAACAAGCAGCAAACAAGCGGCTATCTGCAGCCAGTAGACAGTGCCATCATCCCCACCCCTACTGGCAGCTGTGGTGACCACCACAGAAGATTCTGAGATTCACCACACAAGCAGCATTTTGCAAGTTTGTCCATTCTGACCGAAGTTAAAGAGAAGACAGCTTCATCCCTGCTTGCCCCCAAGAGCAGCACATCTATGCTGAGTTCCCCTGTAGTTAGAAGCAGGTGAACTAACACACTAATTTCATAGCAAAACAGGAATTGGGGGAGGAAGCCACTCCCATGGAAAAGACTAGAACTTGAGCTTAGAGAAATGGTTAAAGAAGTCTTTGGTGATATTTGAGTTCTATTCAAAATAAGTGTTTGATAAGGGTTGGAAAAGGCTTAAATATGTAATGAGGTTTTTCTAATAGTTGGCAAAATATAAATAGCTGCGCACTATATCGTGGTATTGAAAGTCTTCCAGAAAGGGGGACAAGAAGAAAAAGGAGGGGGGAAAATAAGGTAGAGAAATGGCTTTTAAAAGACGATTTAAGGAAGCAATAACGGAAATACTGAGAAACAGTGGCTAGAGTCTCTGCGAAGTGAGGATCAAGAGCATGCAAAAGATGAGCTTTCCTGAGAGAAGCGTGGAGGCTAGGGCTGGGGAGAAGTGGGGGAGGCAGGCGTTCTGAGTGGCAGAGCCAGCCTCGTGTGTGCTCCACGAACGAGGGAGAGATAAACAGCATGAAATGCAATAGTGTGGTCAAATAAGATAAGGTCTGAGAAGGGTTTATTGGATTTAGCAATTAGGAGGTCACTGGTCATTTAACCTCTTTGTGCTTCAGTTTCAATACTTGTTAAATTAAATTGAAAAATAATCTCTAAGGCAACTTACAACCCTAAAGACTCTCTCACCATGTTAGGTCTTTTTGCACACAGTACACACGCACACACACACACACAGACACACACACCACATACACACATACAACACACACCACACATACACATACACACATATCACACCAGCACACATACCACACGCATACACAGACACCACACACACATGCACACATACCACATACAGCACACACCACACACACACATACACACCACATGTATACACACACACCACGCATACACAGCACGCACATACACAGATACCACACACCACAAGCACGCGCGCACACACACACACACACACACGCCCTCCCAATCTGCCTGCTAATCTTTTCCCTTCATCTAATTCTCATGTCTCTCTGCTTCTCTGTTTGCATTTGGAAAATCCCAGTTCTCTTTGTTTAATTATAGCAGTGTTTTGAAATAAATCAGTTATGAGCGTCTACAGTGCCCTGATAAACTGAGCTGCCGGACAATAAAACGCTTAGCATCAGTCCCTATAAACATTTCCAATGCCTTGTAAAGGCCTTTTATGAGGCAATAAAAGCTTTAGAATGTGGATACCAGATTTTATTTCATTTTTTAAAATGATTTTTAAAACCCAGACTCATTCAAAGGAAGGAAAATAATTGATTTCCTCCTAAAGACATCATGTGTTCATTATTTTCTAAGTGCCTCCCGTGTGTCGAGTAATAGAATGTGCGCTTGGAAAATGTCACTGAATAAGACAAATAGTTCATACCTTCCTGCAGCTTCGGGAGAGGAAGGTGGAACAGGTTAGCATAACTCTGTCACTGCCACCAGCTGGCCACACGGGTGGCATGTTCGAACAGACCCTGAGAAATATGCAAATTATCAGCCTGCAAAGAAAACACGGTAGTACCATTTTCACAATAGGAGTCTCCCCGAAGTGGGGGAGGGGCATGTGTCCCTCCTCGGGATTACGCCTTTAGAGGCCTATACATTGTGATCTTATAGGCTTTTTTAATGGGCAGCACAGTATACACACCTCTTTATTATTATATCAAATCGCAAGTCGGGCAATTAGTTGTCCTAATGACTATTGTAGTTGTGAGGTAGTGAGGGACATCAGCGTTATAAAATATCTTCTGAAAATACCCCCAATTTCCTGAGCTGACAAAGTCACAGATGTGATGAACCATCCAGCGTCTGGTAACTCGGTCTGTTATGGAACAAAATGCTACATTTCTGTTACCGGTTAATCAAAGCGAAGAATTTTTTTGTCCCACTTAAATTTATAGACTCCCCCTAGTTTCACGCAGAGATACCCCACACCTAGAGATCCTCGGGTCCCATTTGAGGGCTCTGGATTAGCTTGGGGTTTTCTTTTTTCATGACATGGCTCCGCAATTGCCGCTGGAGCGACATCACTGGAACTTTACAGTGATTGTAGCTGCCCATTATTTGGGGCACACTGCCATCCAACGGCTCTGCCTGCAGTCGAGCACTAATAACGTCGGCAACAAAGCAGCCTTTTAGGGCATTAGACCAAACCTGCAAATTAATGTGCTGGTTCGTCACAATTCATTAATCAAACTCAGACTGGATTTAACAACAGATTATTAAAGACTCAAAATTATATCCACAGGGGGAAAAAAAAAAGCAGTTCCCAGAGGGTCAAATGTAATGCGAATGGCTTTGCACAAAACTATAAACCTGCTATTAAATTAAAAACAGGAGAAATTATGTCCATTCCTTATCTTCAGTCATTTTTTTAAAGAAATGCTACATTAATTTATTTTTCCACTCTTGCTAGCGATGCAGTAAAATCCTAAAAGGTTAAAATGCAATGGTTCCTTTGATATTTGGTTGAGTAACTTACACTAATATGCACTGACTGAGGTGAAGAAATTAATGAAATTACTCCCATAATTCATTACTAATGGAACACTGTCGATGCTTTCAACTGACAGTTCACGCGAATGCTCCTCAGACACCGAGACACCTCACCGTGACTCACTCACTCACGCTAGTGTTGAGCAAGGCAGAACTGGGCTGCCTGGGCCCCCTAGCCTCCTATTGGCTCAGCTCTGTGCTTTTGCTCTTAGACTGTTCTGCTCTCTGTGAGCAAAACCCAAAAGGGAAACAATGGTTTGCATTTTCTCTTTCTCTTCAGGGACTTCGGTAGAGCCATTTGGGGATTCCCCAAAACTTATTCAGATTCAGAATGTGGCAAGCTGGCAGATCGCAGCGCTCCGACCAACTATGCGAGGAATTTTTAAAGGTTAATATTTTAGAATAGCGATCATAGGTAAAGAGCATGACAGTAATAAGAGGAACCGGGGAAGCAGTTTAAAGAATTGCCTGGATTTGTGACATGTTTGCTCTTTCCCCAGTATAATTGAACCATTAGTCCTTTCCGGTATTGCAAAAAAAAAAAAAAAAATCAATTCAAAAATAACTAACAAAAAAAATAACAAAAAAATAAAAAAAATAAATAACACACATGCTGATTAAGGGGTAAAAATGTTTTATTCAGATTATTTATCTAATATTGTATCTGTGTTTGCTACCTTGTCCTTTCCTTCATTTGTAATACTGTCTGATTGATTGATTGATTGATTGATTGATTTGTTGGTGGTGGTTTTTTTGTTGTTGTTGGGTTTTTTTGGTATGTGGGTTTTGTTTTTGAGACAGGGTCTTACTACATAGCCCTGGCTGGGCTGTCTATTTTAAACCCCAAACTTCTTAAGGTTAAGGACAATGTTTTTGTTATATATCTTAAAATAAGAACATACCATTGAAAATGAGATCTGTCATAATCATAGTGAGATAAAATATAATAAAAACATATTTTGTGATATTTAATGTGACATGTATTTTGCGACATACATGAATAACATAGTACTACACATAATTTTTTTTAGTTTTTCGAGACAGGGTTTCTCTGTAAAATAGTCCTGGCTATCCTGGAACTTGCTCTGTAGCCCAGGCTGGCCTCAAACTAACAGAGATCTGACTGCCTCTGCCCCCCAAGTGCTGGGATTGAAGGTATGTGCCATCACCATCTTACTCAGAGTTCACATTCTTAACAGTTTCAGGAGACATTCTTACCAACAAATACAGAGGTGTTTAGGTATGCACCATCTCCCAGGTAGTTCCCACAAACCCCCCAAAAAGGAGGAATGGATGAAATATACTGACCCAGGCACAATACCTGCCATGCAGTAGATATTACATAAGTATTCATGAAAATGAATACATGAACTCCTTCGCCTCTTGAACGCATACTGTAAGGACTGTCCATCCAAAGTCAGCTAATCACCAGTATTTCTCAAAATGTGTCACTATGGGTATCACAGGCAAATAACTGGATCATAAAAGTACTTGTGGAGTCATGTACTAGATCTCTATCCGCTTGAAGATGCTGACCACTCAGGCACGAGGGGAAATGTGCACCCCAGAAGTATAACTCATGACTGTTTTCAGACTCGAGTATAACACCCATATCACAGAAACTCGGGACATGGGAGGCCCCTGAGACAGCTGAGCATGAAGCAGAGGTTAAGTTTTAATGGTAGCTGTCTGAGAAAATTAGGACTTCCTGAGAGTCTTCGGACTTTGGGATGACTTGAACGTATCCACCCAGGGTGCCTCACTCACGGCTGCTCTGCGCCCATCCTTTCCCACAGGTGCTCTCTACTAAAGACACCCTAAGTTAAAAAGGAAACATGGAAGGAAAGACGCAGGCTCCATTCCGTCTCTCCATAGCCCAAGGAATATGCATAGCTGAAAAGCAATGACGCCAGCATCCGGCATGGAGGCACCCGGTGGCCTGGATTACGGCCCTCTCGGGTGGACTATTATCTTCTTTGCAACTTGCTGTTCTCATAAGTACAATAAGTACCTCCATAAAAGTCACGATCATGAGGCTGTAGTTATAATTCAATGGAATAGGAATGATGTGGTGGTTGGGTGTGGTGCCCTATGCCTTTAATCCCAGCTCTATTTATGGCCAGCATGGTCTACAGCGTGAGATCCAGGACAGCCAGGGTTATGTAGAGAGACCCTGTCTCAGAAAGATGAATGATGGGATGTCCAAACAAGATCGCTACATGGAGACTATTGCCAGATGTTGAAGTATTGGGCACCGTTTTTAGCTTATAGTCATATTGGAGGACAGATACAGTCACCTTCAATTTAGAACATCCATTGACCAGCTTCCCATTGCTGAGTTTTATTGAACATCTAAAATCTGTATCCCAAACAGAAAAATATCCTGGAAGTGGTCCTAACCCAAGACACCGGGTGGTGCATTCTTTAACATTATGGCAATTCTCTCTGAGTCATCCCTACTGACTTCGTGTTCTACCCTATGCAGGAAGACTCCTGGCATCCCACTGGCTGAGTGACTCCAATGAGTTCATCTTTGATTGTTGCTCATTTTTAGCTTTTCATTGTTTAGTATTTCCCCCATCTCAATCCTTTTAACTTATGGGCTTTCAATTTTCAACTCATAAGTAATAATGAAGATGGAGGTCAGCAATGTTAGTAAAAACAGGGAGAAGAATACCTACTATAACCTTTGCCCATGAAATTAATATGCCCTCTTATTAAATTAATAATTTAATATTAATTAAGTATATCGCCAAATTAATATGCCCTCTTAACATGAGGAAAACAAGAAAATACTTACCCTTATGCCTTAGTCAGTGTTCTATTGCTGTGAAGAAACACCATGACCACAGCAATTCTTACCAAAAAAAATAATAATTAATTGGGGCTGCTTACAGTTTCAAAGGTTTCATCCATTATCTTTATGCTTGGCGTGCAGGCAGACATGATAGCTGATCTACATCCAAATCTGACGGCAGCAGAAAGATAAAGACTCTGGGCTTGGCATAGGTTTCTGAAACCTCAAAGCCCACCCCCCAATGACACACTTCCTCCAACAAGGTCACACCTCCTAATCCTTTCAAATCCTTTCACCTCTGCCTGGTGGCCAAGCATTTAAATCTATGAGCTTCTGGGAGCCATTCTGACTCAAATCACTACAGCTTCACACAGTACAAACGTGGACAGTGAGACCAGGGGTCACCCATTCAGTAATTACAATATTGAGGTTTGAACTCACATTTGAAAGTCCTCAGGCACCCATCATCTCTACTTTGGTTCCTTCTAATGAAGAAGAATTTAAATATCACTTTATTACTGTTGTTTGTGGCATAAACCCAAATTTAATGTATTGCAATTATTGGACTTTTAAGCAGTTTTGAGTAATGAAGATGTATTTGAATGCTGTGAAAATCTGTCAGTTTAAAAGAACAGGATAAAATGATACCTTTCCGTACTGGCTCCAAAATGATTAAAGGAAACAACTAGATATCGTCAAGTTACTGTTGAAATTGAGGCAGCCCTGGATTGAAAATGAGCAAGGGTACAATCACCATACACAGGTGACCCTACATACTGCTCAGAAATGTCACCTTCATTAAATGGCTCTTGTATAAATACTTACATTCCCTGCTAATGAGAAACAGTTTCCACACACACACTGGAAGAGACAATGAACTCTCCACCAAGGTGGTAAACACTCCTGGTCACTTCCTCTTGGCTGGGATTGCAAAAGCATTTTGTTAGCCTATAAGAGCAGACAATGAGAAGAGACTAACCCTTCACACCTAAGTCACTCCTGGGTGAAGGTGTCTAAATGACAGAATACTATCACAAGCTAATAACTCACATGACCTCAGGAAAACTCAACTGTTGACACTTTCCCTGGACAATTCCCTAAACTGGTCCCTCCAGATCAGTAACATGCAAGTGATGAAATTACCTTATTAACCATCAAAATAAAAGGAACCCTGAGAATAAAGTTGTCATTCTTAATTAAAAATGGACTCTTTAATTCCTTTACCCTAACTAACTAGAGTAGATACTAATACTGTAAACACTTAGCTAAGAGAAGGCTTCTATCCACACCCCAATTAGTGAGCACTTAATTTATATATGTTGCAGCTCATAGCTGTTTAGCAGTGAGGTTGGGGTAAGTCTCCTCGGCCTACTTTTTAAATGATTAAACACTCTCCATCCAACCAAATAGACATCTTCAGAGCTGTGTTTTGCATGCTTAAACATTCTGCACTCACACAAGCCATCGTTCACATTGAAGGGGAGAGGGGGGAGAGACACCTAGTGCCAGTACACTCATTACATGTTTATCAAAGCTGGAGTTTTCCATGGGGTCATGCACAGCTAAAAATGAGGCTGGGTTTAATAACAAAGCAAGCACATTCTAGCACCACAAAAAAAATTATAAAATTTTAATGTGTGATGTGTTCCTTAATTATAGAAAACTGCAACACCCTTGAAATTTACGATGTGGATGCTCTTAATTTATGGCAAATTTCTCCTTAAAATACATGTATTAAATCTCTATTAGATTTGCCGAGGTGATGCACTAATATGCATCACTAAGATCTTACATTTCGAAGTAGCAATGCTGTTTGTTGGGTATAAATAAGGATGACCTTAATTAAAATACACTATCCCCAGTCTCTCTGTAGAGCTGGATCTGTCTTTATATAGGACAGGTTCATTATCTATCTCAAGTTAATAAAAGGATGACCTACTGTGGTTACTTCTTTTAAAATTTAATTTTAATTACTATTTTGCTAATGGAAATAAAGCACCAAAGAATCATGAATATGATCCAAAGGCAATTTTGAAAACTTAATTAAAATACCTCTTGAAAGCTTCAAAAGGAATTTAGCACTTACATGGCTTGATAACGGATGGCCTTATAAATACAGCATTAGATAGCAAGGCTATAAAAAAGAAGGGAGGAAGCACTGAACGAAACATGTTGCAGAGATCCAACACTCCTCCCTGCATCTTGAACTGACGGTTCAACTGAATAGGTGTAAACACAAAACTTTTAATTCAGAACGTTACCATTCAACAAAGGCTCTTCACCACGAAACGGAATGAGTGAACATTCCTCTCCAACACAGAAAATGTAACTGCTTTTAGGCTTTTACATAAAACCATCACGGTTTAATCCAGGAGATTGCGGATATGCTTAGTTTATCTTTGAGTCCTTCGGGACCTGAATATAAAATTAAAAGGCTGCTATATGTTTTGTAAAATTCAGTAGCAGAGTTTTATTAGGAAAGCTTCCTCTTCAATCCAAATTTCAAAGGTTTACACATATATTATTGATCTTATCTGAGAACATATTGGTTCAGTAAGGAGCTTTTAAACATAACACAATCCGTGAATTTTATTGAGATTCACTACTCCTCATGAATAAGATAAGAGTATGAGATGAGAACTATCACAAAGAGCATGCTCCAGGCAAGAAACCCAGTCTTTGTGATATTCAAAATATATTTAGCAGCTCTTATATTACAAATCTAGTAATGTTCTGGTTTATAAATACAATGTGTGTTTTTGTACCAGACTACTTGACTGCTTCCAGTAAGTAAAATCACTGAATTTATTAGCAATAATGAATTTTTCCTCTTATTCTGTTTATGGATAAAAAGCATTCTGCCAGGTTCCTTTCTCAACCCTGTTATGGTAGGTGAAACATTCTGTTTAACATAGTGTCATGGATCTTGACTTTTAGAGATCGACATTCAAAATTCATTTTAAATATTTATTTTTGTTTTTATTTATGTGCGTGTTTTTCTTGCATCTATGTCTGCGATTCATGCACATGCCTGGTGCCTGCAGAGGCCTGGCGGGCATCAGATCCCCTGAGACTGGAGTGGCAGGTGGTTTTGAGCCACCCTCTGGGTGCTGGGCTCCAAACTCAGGTCCTCTGCAAGATAGCTCCTGCTTTTTACTGCTGAGCCACCGCTTCAGTCTGAAGATTCAGCATTTTTAAAAATTGACTTAGAATGAGCGCGTGACCAGAATGATGGGTAAAATCCTGAAGCTTCACTGAGGTTTTTAATGCTTCTAGATTAGCCTAGAAATGGGACTGAAATTAACACTCATGGATCTAACCGAATTGAACTAGCCACAGGCGTTCTAACACAGATATAGTCACTCACACCTACAATCTCTGCACTCAGAAAATTCCAGCACTAGGAACGCAGAGATAGGCAGATCTCTATAAATTTAAGGCCAGCCTGGTCTGCATATACAGGCCCTGTCCGAAAAAAAAAAAAAAGGATAATTTTCAGCTATCACTATATTAGAAGAAACAAGAACCTCTTCCTTCCACTGTTAGAGGTATGCCACTCTTTTAACTGATATTCTAGAAATTACGAAAGCCCATCTCTTGGTACTCTTTATTCACTATATAGGAAAACTTACAAATGAGTTGATTTCTAAGACCCCTTTACACATCATGTCTGGGAACTGAAGATGACTATTCCCTAGAAGCAATACATGGGGATCGGATTTATCCTGAAGAAGGGAATCTATAGAAATTTGATTTAATCCGACAGCATAGCTAGAAGACTTTGGTGAAAGGGAACCCAAAACAAAAATGTTCTGTCCTAACAATCAAATAAAATGGAAAGTTTACTTAATAAATATTTGTTATTTTTTAAACTCACTGAAGGTAATGGATTTCCTTCCTTCACACCTACAATCTCTGCACTCAGAAAATTCCAGCACTAGGAACACAGAGATAGGCAGATCTCTATAAATTTAATGGATTGTAGACCAGACATTTGGGAATGTTCTGGAGAGAACATCTGAGCTTTGTCAAGACTGTTGAAGGTACTTGCCACCAGCTCCATGTAGCAAAAACGAAGCTGTTTCCATGCCCGTGACTAAGGAAATGGAAAGGTGAATCGAACCAAAGAGGGTGTCTTAGTCTTAAATGCTCCAGGAATGGTGGGTTCGGTTAGAAAAGCCAGCAAATAGAGATGAAATGTTTGTGACCGTTCTGGAGAGGACTTTTGAACTTGCCCAAAGCCTTTGCAGGATGTCCCCACCACCAGTTTTGCATTGGGACATAATTTCACTTGAATTCTAACAACGTGGTTAAAAATGAGCCCCCCAGAAAGACAAATACTGAATATCCTCACTTAAATGTGGAAGCTAAAAGCTGGTGGAATAGGATCATCGAAAATCCTGTGGCACAGAGGGTAAATATGGGTGACAGCAATTAACTGTAAATTTTGCAATATCCGGTAGAGAGGAATATTTCCAATCCAATGAAATATTAATGATTGGGGTAACTGGCATGTCAATTCCCCTGATCTGATATTACTATGTAAACAGTTACTGTATATTGCGCTTAACCCATACATATATACAGTGTTATGTGTCCATCAATATATATACTACATTTTTAACCATTTTATTTTTAATTTTGTGTATGAATCCTTGAACGGATTAGGTGGACATAGGCAAACAAACATGCAGAAGCCAGGAGAGGGCATCAGATCCCCTGGAGCTGGGGTTACAGGCGACTGGGAGCCGCCAATATAGATGCTGGAAGCTGAACCAGCTTGAAGCAGCAAGTGTCCATAGTCACTGAGTCCTATATTATATTTTTAACACAAAGTCCAATTTCAAATAGCAAATAATTAATACAAACAAGAACCTTCTCCTTTGGTTATTGCAGGTGTGCCATATTTCAGCTTTAATTTTCTTAATAACCTTCCTATCCTGGTCTTTGTTTTGTTTTGTTAAGGTCCTGTGTGACCCAATCTGGCTTCACACACATGCTTTACTTCCCCCACTGCCTGTGTGGTGGCATCACATGCCACCACCCTATACCAAGCTCTGTTACCCGTGTTCCTATCAGCAATGGTAAGAGCAGAGTATAGTGGCAGAAACCCTTAATCCTAGGTCTCAGGAGGCAGAGGCAGGCAGATCGCCACGATTTCAAGACTAGTCAAGGCTACATAGTGAGACCCTGTCTCAAAAAAACAAACCCATGACAAGAGCTACTTCTAACTTACTTACAGTTCAATTGTAAAAGGAGCCATGACAGTGACAGATTTTTCTGGAGGTAACTGAGTATGCTCTAGAAGGACAGAAATGAGGAGGAAAGGAAACTGGGGAAGAAAGGGGAGAAGGCGATTAAGAAGGAAGTGTATCCATACAAGAAAGCAGTGTTGAAGCCCACTAGTTAATGGGTTGGGGGTGTTAATGACCACAGAATTATGCAGTGAGAATTTAGTGTATACCTCAGAGGTCAACCATCAGAGATGTTTATCTCATGGGGGGGTCCTTCGACAGGGGGTGCGTGTGTGCACAAAGATGTGCAAGCGTGTGAGGAGGCCAGAGGTCAAAGCCAGGTGCCTTCCTCTATGGCAGCGCTTCTCAACCTTCCTGATGCTGAGACCCTTTAACACAGTTCCTCGTGTTGTGGTGACCCCCAACCATAAAATTAATTTTGCTGCTACTTTGTAATTTAGCTACTGTTACAAGTTGTAATATAAATATCTGTGTTTTCTGGTGGTCTTAGGTGACCCCTGTGAAAGGGTCTTTCAATCCCCAAAGGGGTTATGACCCACAGGTTGAGAACCACTGTTCTATGGTCCCCATTTTATTTTTTGAGACAGTATCTCTTACTTGACCTGAAACTCACCATTTTGGCTAGACTGGCAGGCAGTGAACCCCAACAATCCTCGCGTCTCCACCTCCCCCACACATTCACTACCACGCCCAGATGTTTACAGAGGTGCTGGGGATCAGATTCGGGTCCTCAAGCGAGTACTTCATAGACTGGGCCGTCTTTCCACACCCCGTTGATGAGGATTTTACTTATTGAGGATTTTTTAATGAAAGGGGGGAGGAAGAGGAGGAAGGAGGGAAAAAGAGAGGGAGGGAAAGAGGAAGAGAGAGACAGAGAGAAAGAGAAGAAGGAGGAGGAGGAGGAGGAGGAGGAGGAGGAGGAGGAGGAGGAGGAGGAGGAGGAGGAGGAGGAGGAGGAGGAGGAGGAGGATCAGGGACGGTATGTATTCTTATTGCATTCATGCAAACAGCTTTTTTCATCTCAGTGCTTCCTTTGGAAGGAAAAACAAACCCAAGTGTAGGATGAAGCATGTGATTCCTGGAACGTGAGCCATCTCAGCTCACGCTTCTGCAGTAGTCAGCACTGTGAACAGGCAGAACATCAGCCAGACTTTTTGCATAAAACCGTAGTAGTTCAGCTATGTCACTGCAAAAACATTTTTTGTTTATACTCTGGCCCTGCAGGACCTATGCAAATATTGAGCTGATGATGTACCGCATAAATCTTAGTAGCACAGCTAGATTAGGCAAGGGCAGAAACAGCAAGGCAGCCCTCAGAGTCTTTAACACATTCCTGTGCACTGGCGCTCTCTCAGGTTCTTCAGTGCTTTCCCAGTAATCTGAGCTTTGGGGGAACAGTGGTTATTAGCTCCCTACTGCGGTATTCTGTGAGTCAGACTCTGGGAAGAACTAGCCAGGAATAGACAAGGACCCCCAATAACATTCCGTTGCCTAATGATTTCCATAATCCCACTGTGGTCTGGCAGTGTCTTGAAGGATCAAGTCAAAACACTCTTTTCATATGATATGAGAAAATCCAAGAGAATCAAATAAGATCCATTAGAACAGAAATAAACAGCAAAATATAAAAAAAAAATCAATGGTTTTCACTAAAACTAACAGCAGTCCTTTGGGAGCTATATTAAGAGAAAATATTCCACTCATAACGTGAATCGAAAAAGAAGAGAGATCACCCAAAAGAAAAATGGGCAAAGAATATTAACAAGCAATTAACAGAAATATGCAAATGGCCAATTAACATATGAACAGATGTTCAAACTCAATAATAATCAAAGAAATATAAATTAAAACAAGATGTTATTTTCCCCTCATGAGAATTGAAATGATTAAAAACATGGGTAATGCCATATCTTGACATGAAATGTGGAGGAAAAAAGACACTGTGATACAAACAGTATTACTCAAAGTCCAGACAGGAACAAAGAGCACACTCAAGTCTGGTAAACACACAAGCATTTACACAGATTGAGTCATGAGGATATGCATTCAGAGAGCGACAACCATGGATGGTGCCAAGTCCACTGCGACAAGCGGAAGAGGAAAGCTGAGACGAGAGGCTCCTCTTCCATGATCTGTGACCTCCAGTCAAGAGAAGCCTTCAACAGCTTCCTAGGGAAAGCCAGGAGAAGCAATACTCTCCAGCTGGACCATAGTCTAGAAGGCAGGAACCAGGGCTTCCAGGCCAGCCTCCCAGACACTAACAGAGAGAAGAAAGGTGTGCGTGGAGGAGAACTAAGATGCCCAGGAAAGGCAATGGCGGATACACAGCATGCACATAGGGGGCAAACACAAATTAGTAAAGCCAACTTTGAATAATAATTTTTAAAAACAGAGACTTCTATAGGTAACAGGTTTAAACATTCACATAGAGTAGATATCTGTTTAGGTGTTTTTAATGAAAACTAAAAATATCAACCCACTGGCAGTTATCTCTAAAGAGGGCTAGAAGAAAAGATCAGGGTCCCAGCACCAGCCAGATCTAGATTTTCATCTGTTTCTAGATAATCAATGTTGACAAAATAAAATAAATCAGTAAAAAAAAAAAACTGACCTGGGGGAAAGCATTTAGTCATAAGATTTTCACCACCAAACCGTAGGCAATCAACCCATTGCCTTCTGATACTAAATAGAAATGCAATTTAGAACAATGATAACAGGCTAGCGAGAGGACTCGGCATGTTAAGTTTTTTGCCCCAAGCCCAAGGACCTGAGCTTGATCCCTTGGGCCCACATGGTAGAAGGAGAGAACTGGCTCCCTAGGGTTGTCCTCTGAGCTCACACACAGACCGTGAAATACACACCCTAAATACACACGTACTTACACATGCGTGCACACATGCATGCCCACACACAAATAAATACACAATTTCAACTAAAATGATTCAGAAAATGCCACTGACTGGGCAGGCATGGGTCACGTGGTCAACCATGAACCAATCCCCTAGCAAAGCATGGGACAGTTTGTGGGAGCTGGCCATTTCTGGCACACACACACGTCCACCTTGTGAACAAAATATGCAAAAAATTCAAGGGACACACACCCACAACCATATGTTTTAAAGAAAGAATAATCCACAATCATACAGAGTAATAAAGCTGTATAAATAGTAATCTTGGTCAAGTTACTCAGTCTCCCTGAACCTCTATTTCATTAAGATGGTGGAGGCACTTATATGATCGGGTATGGTAGAGCTAATCTAATTCTACCTTATTGTTCTTACTGTTATCAAACATAAAGGTCACAGGCCTGTGCCCCTAGACAGCTTTAGCAACCTGTCCTCAATAAGCCAATTAAAAGAGTCAAATTAATCATAGAAAGAATAAGAGGCTTATTCAGTGCAGTCACATTGACAAAAGGGCCAGAGAAATCCAGTGACTTCCCCGCATCATCTTCTGGGCCCTGACATGAGATCAAAGTTTACACAGTGGCCCGGGGATATGCACACCTGAGCAGTCCCAGTCAAGGTATGGTCCTGCCAGCACCGACCCATCACTGTCTGGCCTCTGGTCTCATCTGCGGGCGCTCTGAGAAGTTGCTGGAACTGTGTGAAATCCCCTTCCAAAAGGCAAGTTCCCCATTGACTAGGCTTTCCTTCAGCTTGCATGCAGTTCCGGGGGAAATGCCTTTTTTTAGGGTCCATTGTTTCAACACTATGATACTCAGACTGAGGACCACACATACCCCTTGAGAATGTCTTCATCTCTGCCAGGCCAGTTACACTACTGCCTTCGCAGTTCGTACTGTTTTATTTTCTAAAAGAACATGCATTACTTTTGAACAAAAGAAAGGCATCTCCAGCCTGGCGGTGGTGGTCCACACCTTTAATCTCAGCACTCGGGAGGCAGAGGCAGGCGGATCTCTGTGAGTTCGAGACCAGCCTGGTCTACAGAGCTAGTTCCAGGACAGGCTCCAAAGCCGCAGAGAAACCCTGTCTCGAAAAACCAAAAAAAAAAAAGAAAGAAAGAAAGGCATCTCCGTAGTGGCCAACAGTGATTACAGAAGAGCCATCAGTGATATTTCTTATTAATGATTTAAAATTTGAACTGCCTTTAAAAATTACCATTTACAAAATACCCACTACTGATAGTTGCTGTACTGTGTGCTTTATACATGTTATCAAATTTAATCCTTACAGACACTTCATGAAGAAGATGTAGTTCCCATTTCACTGACAAAACTGCCTTCACACCGCAGTGTGGATGCAGCAAGCAGCAGTACAGGAATCTCTTCTAGGCTTCGGCATTTGTGACTATTTATTTGTTATTAAATTATATAAACTAAGAACTAGACATAGAAATTTTGTAAATCCCTGTACAGTTGCTAACGATGACTGTCACATAAGTAAAAGCATTCTGGTCACAGTGTCTGCGATGGTTTAAATGTCTCTCTAGTATCACATGTAAACTCAATCCCCATGCTGATAGTATTAAGAAGTATGATCTTTTGGGAAGACTTTAAGTCATGAGATCACTGTCCTCACGAATGGAATTAAAACCCGTAGGAAAGAGGCTTCTGAGTAAACCAACCGTTTGATCCTTCTGCCATGGAAGACCAGAGCATGTGGCAACAGAAGGATGGAGCAATGAGTGGCCGTCTTGAAAGCAGAGAGTATGCCCTCACCAGAAAAAAATTTATTGGTGCCTTGAGCTCAGACTACCCAGCATCAAAGCTGAAAGAAATAAAATTTATCACTTATAAACTACTCCGACCAGGTATGAGAAAAATAGACTCCATATCTTACTACACTTTATTGCCCAGACTTAAAAAAAAATGCATCCCAAAAGCAGTAAGAAGCCACTTAGCTCCTGGACAAAGATCCCAAGACTGAAGCTAGACCGAGAATGCTGATGGCCACTTGTTTACCCAGGATCCTTAGCAAACTCCTCTCTTAACTTACGCGTTCTCTGGCCTCTGAGCAGGTGTGTCCAGGTTTGTCAATGAGATGGGACCTGCCTGTTGAGCAGGAAGATTCTGTGAGGATCCAGCTTGACAGCAAAGGTAAAACACTCAGTACAGGAACTGTTAGTGCTAGATATTCTGAAGATAGCAAAGACAAAGGCAATTCAAATTTAAATCATTAAGAATGAGCGTGCATGATGGGTTTTCCTCAGTTAATCCTGTTGGCTTATTTTCTCTCAAAATAGAAACATCATTATTTATGACATTGGCAAATTCTTTCCAAAAATAT
>NW_026067890.1:6074969-6079023 GCF_014885135.2 Alexandromys fortis
ATATGTAAATGCATCTTTCAAATTGCAAAAATGTCATAAAAGGTGCTTGTATTATTTTCTTCAAGGTTTTTTCTTAGGATGTCAAGACAACTGATTTAGAAAAAAAAAAAGTACCATCCATAGGCAGAGAGGAGCAGCATTTAAGCAAGTTCCCATGGTTACTTAAGGCTAAGAACCACAGCCTATATTTCACGTGCAGCATTACAAGTAAAAATTAAACAGAAAGGTTGGTGGGTTGAGGGAAATAGTGCGTCTCATTCTCACTCGATTCCTTCTCTCCGTGGGTTCGCTACAACCACAGTGGAGGCTTGATTAGAGAGCGCAAGTTAGCTGGCAGGTTAACCTTTCCACACTACAGGATTTGGGTTCAAAAGCTGATGGCAAAACCACCATGTTTCAAAAACCTGATCTTCTCCATTCTACCGTGTAAGGCAGCAGGAACGGTCCGCCCGTTAATTAACCCTGGGATCCCGTCAAGGTAATTGAAGCATAAGGTTAGAATGAACACTTACATGGCAGAGAAAGAATGCTGGAGCACGCATCCCCTTGCCCTATTGCCCCCTTCCTATCTCAGTTTGACAAGGGCAGACTCCCCAGCTGGAGCTCAGACCCACTGAACAGAGTCGAGTGTGCATAAACACAAAGGTACCACGCAGCCCATGGATTTAACATGCATTTTTTTTAGACATCTCCTCTAGTCAGAATTTTCTTGTTCTCCTTGTATGTGGGGGACAGGGGGAGAGAGGAAGGATAAACAGATTCAGTTGTTTTTTTTTTTTAATTTGGCTAAACACTGTAGTACTAGGCCAATAATAAGACCCCGAGTACTTTCACTTAGAAGTGATTTCAGCTGTAGACAGTGATCTGTTTGGCTTTGTTCAGAAGCAGCTCCAGGAGAAAACTTCTTACATTTCCATTAACTATGAAATTAAATAGAGGAGGCAATTTTTAAAAGAGAAATATTGCCTTTCAGCCCGAAACTCTAAGTGTTGGATTTCTGCCTGCAGTGAGTTTTTTCAATTAAATTATAAAGCATGGGTAATAGAGATTTATAACGGAAGCACTGATAAAATCTTAACTATAAGAACACCATCCGCCACGCTCCACACGGCACATGGATGGATTATTTGCATTAAATTATCTTTAGGAAATGCAAACAAAGCAAAGAAAAATGTAAAGCTTGTCTGGTTATTAGCATAAAGCTAATGCCCTTGAATGCATACTTGTTCCAAATCCAAAGAGTTAACGGATTTTATTCTTAGAGTTCAAAGGGTTCCTAATTAATATGCAAAATGGCCTCATTTATAAGCAAGGTTTTTTTTTTCTCTTCTCAGTAAAAGAGACAGTTCTTTGCTAGCGGGAAAACACTATGAAGTTTCAAAAACATGAACTGATGTTGATATAAAACCTACACACTCGTATGGCCCAAACAGTAACCACTCGACGTGATCACATCGTCTCTAATCCTCCAGTCTGCACATGGCTACGTAGCGTATGGTAAGGCAAATAGTACCAGGCTTCGGAAGATTAACTGTGTAAAATACAAAAAGAAGGCACAATCACTCTCTACAAAGGTTTACCTATTTGCTTAGCATTTTTTTACATTAAGAAGAAAGCAACCTCAGAAGCACAAGGCACTTGGAACCTAATGGTGCTCATATGAGTTTGTAACGCCAGCTCTAACTTTGAAAAGCAGGGTCCCTCCCATTTACATGGTCTCAGTGCCAAGATCTGTAATTAGGATTAAAAGTTTAGACTGAACAAATATTTTAAAAGTTTGTTGACAAATAGCCGGTTCCATAATTTTTATCATTTTTCCTAAATATATGTCAGAATTATATCTTTATTGAAAGTGACTTACTTGGTTTTCTTTAGTACATTTTTCTCATTGTAGAGAACAGCAGACAACTAATTCTAAATATGTATACATTTCCTAATAATTTATGCTCTTTAAAGTATTTGGCACATGTTACAAATCAAACCATACCTGCTACAAGATGGTCATGTTTTAGAAAATACAGTAATTTCTTTTGACCAAGAAATCATGTTTTGCTGAAAGAGAAATCAATTCTAAGGCCACTAGAGTTCCAAAGTGCCTAAAACAATGCTACATAGATTTTTGTGTGAATATTTTATTCACACATAGCTATTGTGTGAATAGCTCCAGCCGTAGTACCAGGTTCACAGTCAAGATCAAGGAAAATATCCCGTAGTATGTGGTGTTCATACGACAAGTATCAATTAAGAATCTATCATGTTAGAAAAAAAAATCTGTACAACAAAAGAACTTCTAGAGACATCACAATCCCTGACTTCAAACTCTACCACAGAGCTACAGTATTAAAAACAGTCTGGTATTGGCATAAGAACAGAGCTTAACCCAATAAAAACGTAGAAGCCTGCCAGTTTGGTTGATGTTTAGGGACCCGGTATTTTCGGATGTGGCTCAGGATACGACTGTAAGATGGATAAGTTGTTTCATGCAGTACTCTCACCAGTAATGGATGTTCCTAGGAGCCCTTGGAGTTTGGAAGCGAAAAGCTCCATTTGACCCATTTCCCGTTGAGCCCTCAAAGGTGTCTGTTTTGAGTGGGGCCCAAAGTGAGAACAAACTTCTGATCCAAACGGGAGTGCAAGTGACCTGGGACTCACACATACAAAATAATTTTTAAAAAAAAAAAAAAGCAAATGTAAATGTTTACAAAATACTAAATATTAAATCTTAAAAAGAAATGTATATACACTACTGGGAGCCACGTGAAATTGGTTAACAATTGTGGAACTGGATCCATGAACCCTGACCACATAGCATGAACTGAACATTAGTTCATGCTAAAGCCGGGTTTGCACAGGAGTGGTATGCACAGGGCAAGTAAGAACAGGTCTTAGAGGGGCATGGGAACCCCTAGAGGAAGTGTGGCTCTGTGATCTCCGGTACCAAACGCCTTCGAAAGACGGAAGTGAAAGCAGTTCTTAGAGGAGCAGTGCTTCTGGGTACACACTTTACACAGATGCAGTGACAGCCAGAGGTGTGACCCCGCAGGGTTCCATGGGCAAGGGCTACCATGCTAGCCTGACAGTCAGAGACACCAAAAGGACTGGCTTGGCTAGGGTTTCTATTGCTACAACGGAAGACCATGACCAGAAAGCAAGTTAGGGAGGAAAGGGTTTATCTGGCTTACACGTCAGCATTGCTGTTCATCACTGAGCACAAACGATGAGGACATGTGTGTCTCGTGACACACATCAAAGGACGACCACTGCAGAGAAGACCCTCACTGACCCACAGGATAACTGACGCTATGATGTCAGCCAGCCTGTTTCCCTGGCGCCCAGTCTGCTCAGCGGGCCCATGTAAAAAGCAAACAGGTGGCTGGAAATGGGGGTCAATAAGGGCTGCGAGGAACCAAGGGCTTCTCTAGGCGGCCTCGTCAAACTCTCCAGTTTAACAGTGAGAGTTAGGAAGCAACTCAGCTAAGGGCCCACTCTTCCAGAATGAAGATCCTGGCTACGGAAGAAAAACCTCAAATAAAGAAGGTAGAGCACAGTGTGACATAATCATGCAGGCTCTCTCCACTGGCTGTGCTGTGTATCGGTGGCTGTGGTGACTATTCTCTCCAAATCCACATGCCCCGTCGCCTTATGCCCAAAAGTGTTAGTGGTAATGATCTTTACAGTTAGCATTATAGAATATTCGGGAGGCACTGACTATAAATAAAACCAAAAGGATTCACTCCAATAAAGATAATAGTAGCTCTTAAGACTTTGTGCCTCCCTTGGAGGGGAATTTCTCCTGTGTCCAAAAAAAAAAAGTTAGAAGCATAAACATATCTATTTATATATTTAAATATATATATAAACAAATAAAGGTATTGTTGCTGAATAGACATTTAAGACTGCACAGAAGGATGTGCAGAATACCAGGTGGCTGAAACTGAACAGCATACTGGTTAAAGGTTTCTTTTTTTTTTCATTTTTTATTTATTTATTTTTTATCATTATTTTATTTATTTATTTATTAAAGATTTTTGTCTCTTCCCCACCGCCGCCTCCC
>NW_026067890.1:6079334-6204858 GCF_014885135.2 Alexandromys fortis
GGTTTTATCCCAGGCTTTTTCAGATCCAGGCCAGCTGGCCTTGGTGAGTTCCTGATAGGACATCCCCATTGTCTCAGTGTGTAGGTGCACCCCTCGCGGTCCTGAGTTCTTTGCTCGTGCTCTCTCTCCTTCTTCTCCTGATTTGGACCTTGAGGTTTCAGTCCAGTGCTCCAATGTGGGTCTCTGTCTCTATCTCCTTTCATTGCCTGATGAAGGTTAATATTCTGGAGGATGCCTATATGTTTTTCTTTGGGTTCTCCTTATTTAGCTTCTCTAGGATCACTAATTATAGGCTCAGTGTCCTTTGTTTATGGCTAGAAACCAAATATGAGTAAATGGCTAAAATCAAAAACACCAATGATAACCTTTGCTGGAGAGGTTGTGGAGAAAGGGGTACACTCATCCATTGCTGGTGGGAATGCAAACTTGTGCAACCACTTTGGAAAGCAGTGTGGCGGTTTCTCAGAAAAGTCGGGATCAACCTACCCCTGGACCCAGCAACACCACTCTTGGGAATATACCCAAGAACGGCCTTACCATACAACAAAAGTATATGCTCTACTATGTTCATAGCAGCATTGTTTGTAATAGCCAGAACCTGGAAACAACCTAGATGCTCTTCAGTGTTTCTCATCCATGACCAATGTCTACCTTAAAGACACACTGCTTGAAGTACCTGGATCCATTTGATTTCCTAAATGAATGCTCACTGATAACCCATCTGCATTAATTTGCTTTTGATGCTGCAACGAAACACTGATCAGAAGCAACTTGGGAAGGAAAGGATTCATTTGCCTTACAGCTTAGAGTGTGTCATCAAGGGAAGCAAAGCAGAAACTCAAGGCAGAAACAATATCAGAGACCATGGAGGAACCTGCTTACTGGCTTGCTTCCCATGACCTTCACATTTTTCTATAGGCCAGGCTCACCTGCTAGGATGGTGTCTCCCACAGCAGGTCTTGCAGGATTGGTCAGGCCAATCTGATGGAGAAAATTCCTTAATTGAGAGCCTCACTTACCAGGTATGTCTAAGTTTGTACCAGGTAGACAAAAAACTAACCATCTGTGGTGATTTGAAAGAAAATGGCCCCCAAAGGGAGTGACACTATTAGGGGGTGTGGCCTTGTTGGAGAAAGTGTGTCACTGTGGAGGTGGGCTTTGGGTCTCTTTTGCTCAAGCTTCCCTCAATGTGACACTGAGACCACTTCCTGTTGCCTGAAAGATATAGGACTCTCAGTTACTTCTCCAGCACCATGTCTGCTTACACATTGCCATGTCCCACCATGTGATAACGGATTGAATCTCTGAACTGTAAGTGAGCCACTCCAATTAAGTGTTTTCCTTTATAGGAGGTGCTGTAGTCATGGTGTCTCTTAACAGCACTAAAAACCCTAAGACACCCTCGTACTGTCCCACAAACTCTTGGTGTTTCTCTGTTCCAGCTGCAAGCTTGTTTCAGCTGCTTATTTCTAGGGTTACCCAGCAATCTCTTGTTACTTGTTGGACACTGAATTTTGAATAATTCATAAATAAAATTTGAGGATTATAAGAAAGATTATTTTCCCCCAAAGAAGATTCAGTGGATATGAGCTTTAGAATCTCAGACCTCCTTAACCCAAGTTCAAGGTCTAAGATTTCCTAGAGCTAATCAGAATGCTCCAAGCTTAGCTGTCACCTAGGGTGGCTGCTTCACGGTGTTTCCCTTCCCCCTACAGCAGTCCTTCAGGAGTCTTGGCCTCAGCTCCCACCTCCTCTCTTCTCCACAGCCCAGAATTTTACTTCCTAAGTCTTCAGACTTGCAAAAATCAAGTCATCCCCCTGCCAGCTCTTCCAGACTAGCCAAGTTCTCTACACGGGAGTTTCTCTTTCCTCCACATTCTGTCTGCTTGGAAACTTGAAAGTGTTTGATGTTGCTTTTGCTTTTCTTCCATGAGAAGTCAGTTCTCTTTTAAGAAATTCTAAGTCTCCAGGCATGGTGGTGTGTGCCTTTTATTCTAGCATTTGGGAGGCAGAGGTAGGTAGATCTCCGTAAATTCAAGAATAGCCTAGTCTACACAGCAAGTTCCAGAACAGCCAGGGCTACATAAAGAAACCTTGTATCACAAAGAAAGAAGAGGAAAAGAAAAGAGAAAAGAAATCAGAAGTTAGTTTGAACAGCAAGCTAAAAGGACAGCTGTAGATTGTGAGAAAAGATACCAATGGGAACAATTAAGATTCTCTTCCTCTAAAGCAGTGCTTCTCAGCCGCCCTAGCGCTGTGACCCTTTCATACGGTTCCTCATGTCATGGTGACCCCTCCCCAAACACAAAACTATGTTTGCTGCTTCTTCAAAACTGTGATTTTTCTGCTGTTATGAATTGTAATGTAAATATTTTTGGAGAGAGAGGTTTGTTGGGGGTCATGACCCACAGGTTGAGAACCGCTGTGCTCCAGCACTAACAGAGCCATTGGATTGACACCGCAGGTGAAGGCTCTTGCCATCAATCCTGATTGCCTGAGCTTCAGTCCCAAGACCCTTAGAATGGAGGAGGACGGCCCACCTCTGCAAGTCCTCTGACTCCACTTTGTAGTACAAGTATACCCCCACACACACACACACACCATAAATAATAAAAAGTTTTTAAAAAGAAAATCAAAGAGACTCTTATAACTTCTGGTATATAATTTAAAACTTTCTTTTATGCCAGTGTCAAGTTTAATTTCTCAACCACTGTCAAATTTTCATATTCCATTCTGGATGTGAATGTATTTGCGCAAGATTTAGACATAAGTATATAAGAAAGTAATAACTAATACTGTTTGCATAACTTTAACAGACGGAAACATAATGAAGTGGAAAGAATCATTGCTGCCCGAGTTCCTTTTCAGGGGTACAGAGTGAACTCTGAAGATAAAACTCTGACAATGCGCCAGCCATAAAGCATGGGACAGGTGGCCTTTCAGCAGAGAAGAGTCACTGTAAGACAGAGGGGGGACCAGAAGTTCTGCTATGATAAAGCTCAAACCCAACCTCCTGCTCTTGCGGCTCTAGTCGTGATGACAATGACCTTTAATGTTATTGTATTACAATCCCTTTCCGTTCAGCTCAACCATGTGCGGAGAACTCTCAGTCCTCGTTTCTGCCCTATTTTAATTTTCGCGAAGATCACAGTAAATCAAATAAAAGGGTAATAATGGCCAGCCCTGGGTCTTAAGTGTCCTTTCTCAGGTTGGTACCCAAATAGGATATCTTCAGCTTGCCACACGTGACAGTCTAACTGATCTGTCAGTTCCTGAGAAAAAAAATAAATATTCCCCGGGGCATGACTCAAGAGACAAAATATCACCTCTGATCAACAGCAATCCAAAAGATGATCAGTGGGTGGACATAATGTCATAGCAGTGGGATAAGAGAGTAAACTGTCACACTGAATAACCGCAGTGGTTTGAAAGGAAATGACCCCAAAGGGAGGGGCACTATTAGGAGGAGTGGTCTTGTTGGAGTGAGCGCTGAGGTCTCTTTCCTCAAGTTTCCTGTTGCCTGCAAGACACAGTGCTCTCAGCTCCAGCACTACATCTGCCTGCATGCTGCCAGGCTCCCCTTCGTGATCATAGTGGACTGAACCTCTGAAACTATAAGCGAACCACCCTCAATTAAATGTTTTCTTTGTAAGAGTTGCTGTAGTCAGGGTGTTCCCTCACAGCCATAAAAGCCCTGACCAAGAAAAGCACCATGGTCACAGAACAGCAGTGCCAAGAGACATTCCACACGGTGCCAGGAAGGGGACTCGGTGGGTAAAGCGCTTGTTGTGCGAATATGGCAGCCTAAACTCAAATCCCTAAACCAATGCAAAAGCCGGGCACAGTGGCATATGCCTGTAACCCCAGAAGGACCCCACGGGCTTGCTGCTCAGTCAGCCTAGGCAAAACAGTGAGCTCCAAGTTCAGTGGGAGACTCTGCCTCAAAAAGTCAGAAGAGCTAGAGAGATGGGTCGGTGGTTCAGGGCCCTGGCTGTTCTTCCAGAGGACCAAGATTTTGCTCCTAGGTTCCACAATCATCTGTAACTCCAGTGCCAGAGGATCCAACCCCCCTTTGGCCTTCTTAGGCAGTGCACACATGTGGTGCGCAGGCATACAGGCAGGCAAAACACCCAGACACAAGGGAAATTACATAACTGTTTTCTAATTAAAAAGAATAAAACAGCCAGGTAGTGGTGGCGCACACCTTTAATCCCAGCATGCGGAAGGCAGAGGCAGGAGGATCTCTGTGAGTTGGAGGTCAGCCTGGTCTACAGAGTGAGTTCCAGGACAGCCAGGGCTACACAGAGAAACCCTGAGTTGAAAAATAAAAAAAGAATAGAGAGCAATTGAGGAAGACATCCAACACTGACCTTTGGCCTCCACATGGGAGCAAGTGCGCACACATGCACGCACACACCTACATACATGGTCATGCACGCACTTGTGCTCAGCTCACTGCATCACCAACTATGATGTTATGGTGGCCTCTGTCTCCACAGGGTGCGAAGACAGGGAGTCCCCTCGCCTTTCTTCCACAGTTCTGCCTCTTACTTTACGAGCTCAGATGGCTTTGTGTACATAAATATTCTTCTCAGAACCAAGGGCCCTCCTTTTCATTATAAATTTTAATACAAGGCCAGCCTTGTCTATAGAGTGAGTTCCAGGACAGGCTCCAAAGCTACACAGAGAACCCCTGTCTCAAAAAATCAAGCAAGCAAGGAAGGAAGAAATTTTAATACAAACGATTATTGTAAAGTTGATCTCCCCTTGGTCATAATAAGTGTATTTTATCATTATTTGAAAGATTTCACAATGAAAATCAATAGCTGTAGTTTTTTTTTTTTGGGGGGGGGGGGTTGTTTTGTTATTTCCTATCCAGCAAACCAGGTTCACTCTGTTAAACATGTCCCCCTTGTAAAAACCAGAAATTATTTTTTCAAATAGGAATTTTAATTTACACTTACTATGTAGTCTCACAGTTAGCAGTACCATGTCATCCTGGAACCCTGAAAAGTAACTGGGTTCTGTAAAAACGTCTTTGTTTTGTATTTAATCCAGCAGTTTATACAAGTGTACCAAGAAATTGGAGCTAGACTTCTCCCAACATTCAACTTAAAACATTAGACATAATAAGCGGAGTGGGGAGGAATCAAGATTAAATGCCAAAAATGTAAACATGAGAAAGTAAACACGAAAACAAATCACTTTAAGAAATCATTTAATTACAAGAAAATTAGCCTGAAAATTGCAGACTCCTAAACAAATCGTCTATATGAAAAACAACAGCTCATTTACCGTCGCGAGTTTTTATAATTCTCCTCCAGACAATCCCATCTATTGAACTCAGTCTTTTCTAGCACACATGAGAATATGTGGGTCTTTTCATGCTTAATATTCCATAAACTACAGCTCGCCTTCTTCCTGAAATGAGGATGATTTCGCTACAGAGAAACGAGATTGCTCTCTTATGAAAAAACGTCAATGAGCCCCTCCCCAAAGGTAGCGGAAGTCAACAACAAAGCCGCTGCTTCACCGACGACGGCTCCTGCCATTCACTTCATTTTACCAGCCCGAGCGCACACTCCGAGAAGAGCTGCAGAAGTCCTGCAGTCTCAAATTCCTTCTGTAACTCCTCCAGCGTTGAGTACTCTTTGACTGTGAACGCCAGAAACCTGCATTACACAAGAGAAGCTCATGAATATGCGGCGGTTTGTCAGGCATAATTACCCATTCAGTTGCGTTTGCATCGGCAATGGTACCAAATTATACCTTTTGTGTTCCGGTCGTACTTTTGTTTCAGACAGTACACTAATCATTTTCTCTTTGCATTTCTTTCCACTTGAGTCCACATCGACTTTGGAGGTTTTCTGAAGGATCAGGTACTCCTAAACGATAATCAGTACGGTAAGCGCAGAGCTTACACTGAAGGAACCATATAACCCACAAGCATTTCCCTGCTTAAGGAGCCATCTCGGGATAGGACAGTGAGAGAGTTACTGGCTGTTTCTGCATAGATGGCTAACTGTTCCGCTGAGCAATACCAACAGGCTCGCCTGGGAGTCTGGACTGGACAGCTACTGGCGTGGCTTATTTACCCCCTCGGCTGTTTAAAGCAGTTATTTAAACTAGTTATTGAAGCTCTGTGCCTTGGGTAACCAACCCCACACAAGCAGTTATAACAGGATCCCCCCGTGGTGAAGCTGGGACAACTGGATAAAGTGACAGACACAGCGCTTCCAGGAATGACAGACTTCCAGAGCGCGGAACACTGCACCGTAATCACAAGCACCGTAGTCACCACGCCAGCCAGAGTGGGACCATGAGGCACAGGCCAGCCACCTCCTGCCCACCAAGAAGTGCACCTGCACATTCCTGATCCTAGTACGCAACCTTATAGACATTTTTTTTATCAGAGAAAGCCATGTAAAATGTCATTTTAGAGAAAGCCATAAAAAGTAATTTCTCTGAACTAGTGGGACTGTAGTGGTAAAAAACAGACGTGTGTTAGCAACTCATGATTGGGGCAAACATCGTGACACTGCACTTCCCCTAACCAGCCTGAGCCAGCCACAGACACTCAGAGCCTTAGGGGAATGTGAGCAAGGAACCTTGCACCCATTTTCATCAGCTGGATGTTACCCTAAAGGATCGAAGTATACTGATAGATACAGATTGCCTCAAAAATCTGTGGATCCTTAGCTAGGCCCACTGCAGACTACAGGTTAAATCTGGCTTCTCTCTCTACTTACACCAGAACCCAGCACGAACCTACTTAAGTAAATGAATGTCATAGGAGGTTTGTGGAACTAACCCACCTTGGAAAAACTCAGGGCTGTTACTCTGCAGAGCTTAAGGACCACAGGCTGCTCATGATAAATCTGTTTTAAATAAAATCTTCTAAACTGTGCTTGTCCCATTGCGTCTGACAGCGTAAGACTTCCTATGTGATCTGTAGTTCCTTTAAGATCTAAAACATAATAAGACGGTTTCCCTGTCTAGCTCCTCATAAAACAGGCTAAGGGGGCTTTGGGATGAGAGCTGGGAAGCCTGGAGATGACGGCTTTGAAAGCACCTGCTGAGACAAGTCAGGTGGAAAGAAGTTGGGGAGGAGGTGACGTGCTGAGTCTGACTGATTCCCAGTACCTAAATGGCAGCTAACAGCTGCCTGTGTGTGACTCCAGCTCCAAGGGATCCTACGCCCTCTTCTGGCTTCCTCAGGCACTGCACATATATGGTGCACAGGCATTCATGCAGGCAAAACACCCATACACATAAAAAATACAAATCAATATTTTTAAAAACTGCCACTTTAAGTGGCATAATATTTACAGTATAATGTTTATAATCTTACACTTATTTCAAGTTTATAGTTGTCGTAGGAACTAGATAGTCATTTTTACAAAGAACTGGAGGGGTTAGATAGAGAGATGGCTCAGTGGTTAAGAGCATGGCTGCTCTTCCAGAGGACCTGGGTTCAATCCCCAACTCCCACATGGCAGCTCACAGCCATCTGCGACTTCAGTCCCAGGGAATCCAACACCTTCTTCTGGCCTCCACGAGCACCGGGCACACAAGTGGTGCATAGACAAACACGCAGACAAAATATCCATACACATAAAATAAATAGAAATTAAAGAATTGTTTAAAAACACCAAAGTACCATTTAGCATGATAACAGGAAAAGCAGAAGTACCATGCTCATCCATCCCCTTGTTAGAAAACACACTAAAGATAAACCATGTCTAGCAGAGACTCGGCACATGCAGATTCTACATTAAGTTTGCTGGCACCTTGATGTTGCTTCTGTGGCCTTGCAGAAGGATCAGTATTGTTTTGCCCATGAACATCAGTCTCCCTGTCAGCCTCAACTCTGCGGCCCACTTCTCCACGGTTTTGACATATTTAGTCCTTGCTCTCATGTGATCTACATGCAAAAGAATTATCCACAATCCGTCATCCGCAGCCGTGCTTTCTGGCTGAGCATGCTTCTCACTGCTGCTGGCAGTCTCTGATTGGCTGAGGATGTGTCTGAGATTCTGTTGAACCCAAAGAACCAGCTCATGAATCATAGGTTCTGACAAAAGCTTCCCGGCTTCTTCAAGTAACTTCTCCTTCACGGTAGCACACTGGGCCCTGGTCAGATGTTCGGAGCTAACCGAGACGCTGGGCAGACACAAAGGGTAACCGGCTGGTAGATGAAACACCAGCTCTAAGGGCACATCCTTGCCCACAAGTCCTTCAGCTGTTGTGTGAATTCTAAATACAGCCCCATCTGTCTCTGGAAGACATCCAAAAATAATTATTAGCTGTACATAATTCAATCTCAATGGAATACTAATTGGTTAAAATTTCCCTTTTAAATCTCTACTTATTTCTCATGGGAAAACTCTGAGTTACTTTATGAAGAGACACATAATACAAAGAAAGCCATGGCGTACAGGTCATTTCCCCCAGCCAGAAACACATATGGACGGCACCACGCAAACCTGCTCACAATTATACTCTTTAACAACCATTCTTATTAAGTTTTCCAAAACGTAGTTTCGGTTCATTTCCTTCTAGCCATATTTCACTCATAATCATGAAAACCATGAATCAACTCTTGCAGGTGTTCAAGGGAGCAATAATGTGTACTGGAAATATGTAAGCCGTCCACTCGAAGTTACTTATGGTAAGTCGGTCACATGGCATCCTAGGTGCGGCACGGTTATGGCTGGATGTGATCCTGAAAGTGACTAGACACACGCTTCCACCGCAAATACACTGAGAGCTGTGTAATGCGAAGACAGCGAGATGAACCGAGCGGACACATTTAGCCTCTGCCGGGCTCCCTGCAAAGCGAGGACTCACACTAGGAGAGGAGATGAAATATTCTGCTCTCTCTCAGATCTGCTCGGCTTCACCACTCCGATGTGTTCCACATCGCTTCACCCCACTTTCCACAAAGTTGATAAAATGTCAGGCTAATTCATTCTGCAGGGCCAGAAGGGCCCAGATCAGAGAGTGGAGGAGGGGGCTGGGTCCAGACGCGTGGCTGTGGGGTGAGCCTGCCTCTCTGCCTTCTTTCCCTGTGCCCTTGTGCTCAGCAAGGAAGCAGCCAGGCCCCATATCTTCACAGCCTCGACAATGGAGCCCTGACCCCGTCCCCCATTTTAAAGCACCTTACAGAACATTAAAGTCGCTTCCTAGCCATCTGATGTCAACAGCATCCACAAGCCATCGGTGCACAGATTCCCACAGGACCATGCACATCTGCACAGCTGCAGGAAACTACTACTTTCAGACACTCATCCAGAATCTCAGGCAGTAACCATTCCAAAGATTATCAGTCTCCTCTCCTACATATGTAATGAATATACTAACCCTAACATAACCCCAAACCTACCAGCATACATGCTTCTACCTCTCGCACTCTTCAAATCCCTGTCTGCCCCTGCTGTTAGTATCATTGCCATTATCACTGGCATGTGTGTAGGTCAGAGAACAACTCAGGAAGTCAGTTCCGTCCTTGGAAAATTCTGGGATTGAATCTGGGATTGTCAGGCCCATGTACAAACGCCTCTACCCACTCAGCCACCTCCCCAGCTCCAAGTCGCTTCTTTCTTTCATGGGGTTCATCTTTTTAAAGACATATTTTACCATCAAAATAGGCTCCCAAAATGTCGGTTCGGTTTATATCTTTTGCTGTGTGGGACCTGCAGACAACACAGGATCTCCGGGCTGAACAAACTCGACAGCCATCACCCAGCAAGTCTGCATTCTTTCTCAAGGAGGGAACAGGGTTTTTAAAGATCTTCATTCACTCATCAGTCGACAAACATCCCCTGGGCATGTGTCCATCCCCACACACTGTGCTGTTCAGAAAACAATGGGTAAGACACAGGTCTGTCACAATGGCTGAGTCCTTGTCTCAAAACATGACATAAAGGGCAGGCACAGATCTTCCCAGATTTCCAGTCTTCACTTAGAGATACATGAATATAAAGTTTCTTTTTCCTTTCTTTTTATTTCTCAGGGGTTTTTGCTTGTTTTTAAGACAGGGTCTCTCTGTCACCCTGGCTAGCCAGGAGCTCACTATGTGGACCAGGCTGCTTCCCAAGTGCTGGGATTAAAGCACGCGCCACCGCACCCAGTATTAAGCACACACACATGCGTGTGTGTTGGGAGACAGCTCCCCATGGTCTCTCTCAGTGTCTGCGGGGCAGTAATACCTTTGCTCAAACAGCCTTGGAAGCCGGAAAGGTTTTCCCCTGGGTCAGACAGCAGGCATTTTCTGACCAGCACTATAAAGACAGCATATTCTTTTAAGACAATGGCTGAGAAAAATTAGCGCAGCTTTCATAAGACTGGAGGGTTTTTTTTTACTAACTATATTTACCAGATACATAGAAACATTAAATGTGTACACATTTATGTGGTGTTTATCATAGCATTTTTGATACCCTTTCAGGTTTAAATCAAGGTAAACTGGCTGCGGGGCTCTTAAATGCAGTAACCCTCAGCTGTTATAATGACCCGCGGCGTGCAGCTATGTGTGTCCACCCACCCGCACACGACCTCGTGCATAACAGTTTGGATGTAAAACGCATGCCACGGGCTCATCTGTTTGCACACCTGGTCTCCACTGGGTGGCGCTGTTCTGAAAGGTGAGGCCCTGCTGCAAGACGTCCTGCAAGACAGGTTTTGAAGTTTCTAACCTGGTCCCACTTCCTGTGTAATCTCTGCTTCCTAATTTACCTCGATAGGAGAAAAAGCCTCATGCTCATGCTGCCCCAGCAGGGAACCCTTCCTGCTGCCACGATTTCCCCACCATGCTGCACTGTGCTCTCACTAGGAACCGAAAGAAACCCTCGCTCCCTGATGTTTTCTTATGAGGCATCTGCGAGATACAGAACGAGGAAAACGTGCAGTGTGCAGTGTGCTCAGCGAGCAGTACTGTCTATCGCCACTTGGGGGTGCTGTCTCCTTAGTGCTGAAGTCAGGGAAGATAGCCCTGTCCTAAAAGCCGCAATTGCCGTGGCTGAGGGCCCGCTCGACCACTCGGTTCAATCGGCCTTTTACCTTGTTGCTCTCTCCTTTCTAGTCCCCTCTCTCTGAGAAGGAAGTGCCTTTCTTCCACACATCCCACCACCCGCACGGCCTCATTCTAATCATTACAACTTCTTGTGCACTTCCTAACCCTCCCTGCTTCTCCCTCTCGCTTAGAAAATGCTCTAAAAAACAATCCAAAACACAGCAAAAGCCCAGTGTTGCAAATTCCTCCGCGAGCTTCAGACCCATCTCTCTCTGCCCCTTCGTCATCAATTTCCACAAAATATCATTCTAACACCAATTCCATTTTCTCCGAAACCAGCCTCCCTATGACTGCTTCACCTGTCACTTCTGATGCCACATCTTCCTGGATCACCATTCTCAAACATGATCTGTGACTTCTAAAATGCCATGAAGAACAAGGAGACCTTAGTAGGTCTGGGTTGCTTCAACCGTCCTTCAGGGCTGGTCCACGGCTACCTACAGAGAGATGAGCCTGAGACTTTAGAAGATCCCGCACAGTAAGAGTGTGTTTTGTATGCTTGGGGCTTTGGTCCCAGACCAACTGAATGATTTATGCTCTTAACCGTGGAATTGTCGTCAATCTTGTTCTGAGGTTGAAGTCAGCCATGCAAGTATGTGTGCCTACGTGAGCCCTGAAGAAACCTGACATCTATTGTCTTGGGCCACCTAACATCCCTGCTCTCTGAGTCCTGTAACTCCTTGTAGTAAATCCTTGCTTTCTGCCCACCACGGCTCCCTTGAACACTGACCTTATGATGCCTATCCTACTCTGAGCTTATTACGGTATTTTCAGTTCCAAAATTATTATACTTAAACCAAATTAACTTTTTCTCTACCTTGAAGTATTCCAATTTTGGTTTTGGAGAGTAACATTGCCATCACAAAATGGAGGGTTTAATAAACAAATTTTATAGTTACATAGGCCTTAAATCTACGCCACTGGCTTATACCCACGGAACACATGAGTGAAGAAGCCCTTGAGCCTGTGGCACGCAAAGTAACGGACCTAAGAATGTATGCACCATTCCCCTGAACCTGTGGGTATACTCCCCTGCATGCCAAAGCGTCTTTGCAGACATGATTAAGGATGCTGGCGTGGGGAAGCTACCCTCAATTACTGACAAACACCATTCTCGGTGTCCTTAAAATGGGGAGGGGGCAGGTAGAGATGGAGACTTTATCAGAGAAGAAGGAAACGGATGCACTGGGGCATGAAGCTCTGCTTTGGGGTTTGGTAATAGAGGAAGAGAGCCCTCCGGAGTGCTGCAATGAACCCTCGGTATATAGCCATGAAGCTGAGAAAGACAGGTAATCAGACTCCCCCAGGGGCTTGGACAGAGCCGAGAGCATCACTTCCAACAATCTGATTTCATCCAGGTAAAAACTGACTTTGGTCAGTGCATTAAAAACATGTTGCATGAAGCCACCCATGTGTGAGGACTGGCCACAGCAGCCAAGGCAGCTACCGTGATACAGCTGCTCTGCTACAGAAAACGCCAGCGTGTTCCAGCCCAGTGCAATGCATGAGGTGATGGGCAGCCCAGGGAACAGTGTGAGAGGCCCGGCAAATCTTTACCAAGCTTCGCTTTTCTTTGTTATTTTACAGTCCCATCAGCACACAGAGGAGCAACGGGAGGGGGGCGCTCTGGTCCTCACTTTAGGAAACCAGGGAAGGACGCCCCTACCTACACATTCAAAGGAAAACTGCTTTGATTCTCCACCTTGAGGAGTCGCAGTCTTCCTGGCCAATTCCCCTGGCTAGTGTCTGCCCCCAACAGTTGGAGCTGCAAATGAAGGTGACACTGTATGCCTAAGAAAATGGGAAGGCCTGAACAGACCCCTTTCTGACGTTAAGTATGGTGGGAGGAAAAAAAATCCACAGGATCTCTTTAAAACTCGTTTTCTTAACTGTTTTTGTTTTTTTTTTTTAATTCTCCTAACCAAAAAAAAAAATGTTCTACTGTAATGTTATCATCTGCTTTGGGGTTAAAGTTATTAATGGTTTAGCAAGAGAATGGATAAAAGGGATAATTGTACGTATGCCATTAATCCTGCCCCTGTCCCCAACTCCAGGACCGGAATTAACTCAGAAGCATATTCTCAATAAGCCTATATCCTAAAGAGCCCATGCTTGTCCTACCAAAGACCCAAAACTGTTTTTATCTAGTCTAAGCCCTCTTCAAGTTCAGATCCATGTTCACTATCTGCACCACTCACTCTGCCTTGTAACAGTATTGACGCTAAAACTACAACCCAAACTGAAAGAGAGCTAAACCCTACCCTTCCTAGCCCAGGCACACTTAGAATACCAGAACTGAGGAGGCTGAGGCAGGAGGATCTAGACTTTGTGGTCAGAGTGGGCTACACAGGAAGGCTCTGAACTAAGACAAACAAACCTTAATTTTCCCTAAAAACACACGAAAGACGTTGTTTCTAACACACCAAAGATGGCATTAGTTCAAACTACAGAAACTGAACGAGACCCCAGTCTCCCCCCTAATTCTATTTTAAAAGTTTCTATTTCCTTGCCTATAACACAAGAGAGCTACGCAGTCCCACCACAGGGGCGCCGGGAAAAGCAAACAAGATACATGAGGATTTACTTCAGGATTTACTTAGTACACACAGAGAAACCATTTACACACCATAGCCAGCTCGTGTTCTCTGTGCTTGATTTCTTTCCAATTTTCACATATCCTCAAAAACTTCGCACACAAAAGCACTCAAAAGCTTCCCATGCACTCTTCACACTTCAAGAGACCAGAAAGGTCTTTGCTCTTACCCCCGGCCACTCACCACAGACATGCACACATAAATGCTTTCATGCTTCCGTTAGATTTTCATGTGGTTTAAATGTCCTTACAGAAGGAAACAAACCAACAAAAAAGAACGGGAGCTAAAGGTGGCACTGGCATCCTTTGGCAAGGAAGATCAAGTCTGTGTGGGTTTTTAAGAGGCAGGGTCAGCCCTGACAAGCAGCAGACAACAACCCCGTCAATATGTTAAGTCAATGTGTTACTGTAACGATTCTGCAAGCTTCAATGTGTTACTGTAGCCATTCTGCAAGCAAGCGAAATTCCACCTGAACACCGTGTCTGTTGCAAGCCCATGATGTCATGCTGGTTTCTTAAACCTCTTGTTTTGCAACTTTTAAGTCTGTGAGATTGTTTCCAAACTGCAACTCCATTAATAATGACACTGACGGCAGCAATGGCCCCTCCATGACTTCACCAGGAAAATGGGCAACACCAGCTTCGGCTGCCTCACAAGGGTCCAAGCACTTTGTCTAAGGGTTTCTCTCACCTTGAAGAGACACCACGACCACAGCAACTCTTACAAAAGAAACATTTAATTGTGGTGGCTGGCTTACAGTTCAGAGGTTCGGTCCATTATCATCACGGCAGACATGGCAGCATGCAGGCAGATGCGCTACTGAAGAGGTAGCTGCTTTCTTTCAAACCACCACACACAGGTATGCGTGAAGGGATTGCGAACACCCACCCCCGCCACTGAACTGTTCTGAATACAAGCTGAATCCCACCCATACCTTTGCTCTGGATGCTCAAACTCTTCTTTCTCAGCACATAGACTTTTTGCTAATAACCTTTCCTGCACCAGCCCGACCGCTACAGAGGAATGAGACACGGTGCCCAGTCCAACCCTGCGGAGCTTGGCAGTTATTTAACCATCCTGATCGTCAGCGAGCTTCAACGAAAACTGAAGCTAAGAAAACCTCTCATCAAATAAGGCTCACGTAAAGATCAGGAAGGTGTCAGGTGACAACATCAAACTTGACACCTGGGCTGACACGTGGACTAGAGAAGAACAGGATAATCTTGATTTGCTCGGTCCTCACGCCTTTCCCACAGCAAGAAACCTGGTGCCCCTAAGAGATTGTTACACACAGTGCCTCTTCCTGAGAACTTAACGCTAATGTTAATCTGAGTGGCCGGAATGTAAAAAGTCCTCAAATTCTTAACATAAATGAATCCCCACTAAACTGAACCCATTTATTTGTTTGGGTTTTTTTCCATTCAAGACCTGAAGAGCTGGCCCTGAGGTCAGCCTGGGCCTTCCTGGACGGTCTTACAGAGAACCACAGGCCTTTTGCGATATTCCTCTAATTCCACTGAAGCCGGGAGAAATTTCTACGGCGGGGGCCAGGAGAGAAACGATGGGGTCCAAAGTTACCCCCTCAAACCCAAGCTGCCCCTGGCAGGGTGAGTGGAAGCCACACAGCCTGCTACACTTGGTGAGCTCTGGGAGAGCCCCTCCCTCCCCACAGCTCCCACTCCCAGCCGTGAGCCTCAAACATCCCGACTTCAATTGCGGAATTGTTCTACTCTCCAGAAACCTTCTAGTAACAAAATGTCCTAAGTTGTTTCCCTGAATTCTTTTATAAGTCGCTTACTTATTGATGCCAGAACACTGAATTAAATTAATCAGGAGGCATGCCTTGAAAGTCATGCTCAATTTAACAGGCGATAAAGGGCCGCGGTCTTCTCAATATTAAGAAACCCCTCTCTTTCTCTCAGCACCTATTTTTGGGGGTCTCCTCTTTTGGGGGTTTCTCTCGGCACTTACTTTTTGGGGTTTTCTCTGGCCTAGCAACAGGATTAATGGTTAACCGTGAACTCGTAATGCGAACACACCTTTTTTTTTTTTTAACAATGTCACAGGACATCACAGGTTCACCTCTCCCAGATATTTTTGTAAGTGGGCCACAATACAAGAACCCAAAGACACACCAGTGTCTTTAAACATCCTCAGGAAGAAGCAATTCTCAATAAAGAGCTGTGGAGACGGAGATGGTAACCAGCTAGAGCTGTTACCAATCAGAAGAGGATAGCCAAGCCCTGTGATCAATCCTTTCACGGGGGTTTTAAGGAAGATTCAAAAAGACAAGAGACTGGTCTAGGCACTAAAGAAAAAAGCAGTTCCATTTTCCCAGAAGGTTCATGGTGCCTAAACCATCACAGAGTAAGCACCATGAACGTCTGTAGACTCCCAGGGACTCAGTAACCTCTCTGTAGCTTTGGTGCCTGTCCTGGGACTTGCTCTTGTAGACCAGGCTGGCCTCGAACTCACAGAGATCCGCCTGCCTCTGCCTCCCGAGTGCTGGGATTAAAGGCATGTGCCACCACTGCCCGGCACCCAAAGCCCTCTTAATCATAGCTATAGTTTCTTTGGGTCTAGCACATTTCACGCTACCTTCTAGGATGTTAACCAATGTATGGTCAGAAAGGCAATTTCAATAGTAGTTACATTTTAACCCTAAAAGGATAATTCCTATTGTCCTCAAAACGTGCATGACATATTTGACAGCCGAGAGGAAAGTGGGGATCATGAGCATGGACACACTTCCCAAAGGGGGAAATTTGGGGGCGCTGGAGGTGTCTCGGTGGTTAAGAGCACTGGCTGATCTCCCAAAGGTCTGGGTTCAGTTCCCAGCACCCATATTGCACAGCTCACAACCCTTTTTAACTCCCATCTCCTGAGCGCCCTCTTCCGGCCTCCTTGTACACACAGTACACGTATATACAGAAAAAAAAATTATTTCGTGTGAGTGTGGAGGGGGAAGTTTTAATGAAAACCAAGTCAAGAATGAAGTAGTTTTCGCTATTTCTTTTTAAATAAATAAAAACTTTTATAGACCATAAACTCCCAGAGGAGAGGCAGGTGTCCTGCCTATGTTAGAAGGGAAGAAGGAAGCCATGAAAGCCGGCTGCGGGGTTAATGCGTCAATCAGGAGTCTGGGATTGGCTGCCCCTTTTGAGCAGCCTGGAAAACGTAAAAATAAAAAGACTTTTTTAAATTAAAAAAAAAAAAACTTAAGGCCATCAACGCTGGAGAATTCAAACATTCTCCCACCCCAACAAATGTTTGCTGCCTGCCTTCCGCGAGGCTAGCACTGATCTCGGGACCCAGACAACCAGATACAGCGTCGTGCTGTCAAGGACGTAACGCACACGTGCTTAGAGGAGGCACTGACTATTTCGGGGAGCTGGATTTCCATGAAGAGGGCAGTTTAGTTGCGGGGAGAGCCCAGAGGAGGCGGAGGGCGAGCCCAGGGGAGGGCCTGGCCCCTCCGCTCGCCTCCCACACTGCCCTCGGCCACGTGACTCCCGGTCCCCCGGCTCCCCGCTGTGGCCGCGGGGTGGGAGGCAGGGTATTCACCTGAACAGCTCAACATCTCCCACTCACGAGGCCCGCAGAAAATCGCGGCCAGCGCCGAGAGCTCCTGCCGCACCGCCTCCGCCATAGCCGCGTGGCCAGTACCCGAAGCCGCTTCCGCCGCCGCCCGCAGCAGAGCGCGCCCGCGGCCACTAGAGGGCGCTCCGGCCTCACAGCACGGCAGGCTGCGGGTGGGTGGGGCGGGGTGTGGGCGTGTCTGTGGGCGGGGCGAATGTCTGGATGCCCCGCCCAGGCCCTTCTGCTCCTTGGCGCCAAGGCGCTGTTTTACTACTCCAATTTTTGTCCCTGAAGCCCATCCAGCCCACCGGCTGCTTTCCAGAGCTGAGGGAGCTCCGTAAAGTCCCAAGTTCTCCAGAAGAACACCCAGGCTGTGAACCCACCATGCTTCACCTAGACTAGACTGGGGACGGAGAGAGGGTAAGAGGAACCTAAGCAAACAAGAAAGGTCAAACAAGGTGAGCCCATGATGGGGCTTTTGAACTTTGTGGGGATCTTGGCCAAGATCCCACAGTGAGCGAAACACAAATTCTCCACCCTCGTGTTGTTGTTAGTGACCCTGACGGCAGGGAATTCCGGAAAAGACGTTGGTAATGACCTCCAGGGAGCTAACCTTGTCACTGACCCTGGAATTACTGAGTCTGGATTCCGGACCTCTTTCCTGTCAAAGGAGCAGAACGCGGGGACTGAGTCTCCCTATCCCCTAAGGTCTCCCTTAGGACTGAGACTCCAGCTACTTTGGGGTGGTCAGAGGTCATAAACACTAGCTTTTCAGTATTTTGGATTGGGTTTGGTTCCATTCGGTTTGGTTTCGGTGATTTTCGGTGCATACAACACAATGTGTCTGTTACTGTTGTGACTCCTGGAGTTTAACGGTGGACCACCATCTTTGAATCTTGATCTAGACGTCAAAACACGCGCAATAACCATAAGATAACAGAATCCGTAATCCAACTTGTTTCAAATTGGATTTTAGTGAACAAAATTAATTACAGGAGGTGAGTAGTTCTGTCTGTGTGTATTTGACTTGTCCTTTTTTTTTTTTTTAATTTTCAAATAGCAGTTTTAAATTCTGCAGCTCCCAGAACTGCCTGCTCGCTCGGGGAGGTCCCACACCTTTTGGGTTGTATCAGAAATAGCGTTCTGTGAGCGCATCCTAGGGTGTAAGAGGGTCCACAGTGGAACAATTTCACCTGATCCCTGCTACTGTCCCCATCACCATCTCTATCGCCAAAAGGGGAATTTGAAAAAGGAAGAGAGATTGGCTTCCAAGAAGAGAAAGGGAATATGACGAGATAGTCAAGAAAGACTTTCCCTGGGGACACCCTGAGATCTCAGTGACCCCAGGCAATTAGGAGCCATGCCGTGAACATAATTAGAAAGATAAAAGTTTATTTAAACACATAATTATCTACAGTGATTCTAGAGGGAAGAACAAAAAAATAATCCCTTTGAGTTACTTCCAAAATAGCAGTTCAAGCAAGTTCAGCGGGTTCATCATTAACTGCTAGAGAGATTTGGGGGACAGGACACATTTTTAATTTACAATAGCACTCAGTTCTTCCATTTCAGTTTGAAGTCCAGTGTTACTATGACAAGGGGTGGGAACTATTTAATTTGGTTATTTGTCGTATTTGTTAAGATGGTTCGCACAATAATTGCATAGCCCTTGTCCTGGTTTTAATTTTTCAAACACGGTGTGTGATACGAATGAAATGAGATGAACAGGGTGATTCCAGTTGTCACCGGCATCAGGAGGAGATCGCCGGAACTGTCAGCAAAAGGTCCAGGGGGACTGATGGGAAAGGACAGCCATTTATTATCAGGCTTGAAAGGTTCTGGTCAGTGAGTTTCTGCTTTGCCTCCCTCCCTCCGCGGGTTCCTTAACCTGCTTTTCACACTTCATCGGGCATGTTTAAATAAAAAGTCGACGTGACTGTCTTTTAAACTGACACAGTCCTGAGCCGCTGAAGTCCCGCGACTGCGTCCCCTGCACCCTGACATTTCGCAGTAATCATCGCACAGACAGGGGAATGCCAGCTCGATATTTCTCACACCAGGAAAATAGCAGGTACATGTCAGCTCTCCTGAACCCCCTGCACGGTGATCATGTTCCTTGTAATAAATTCTCCCTCTCGTCACAGGCCACAGAAACTTTAAATATTTAAGTGTAAAATGGGTGTCTACGGTGAGAGTGTTAGCTACCTCTCTCCCCGCCTCCCACAAACACACACACCAGCGTGTGATTTGCTAAAACATTATTATCTTTCCAGGCGCTTTTCCTAAAGAGTGGGTTCCCTAAGACTAGAATGAGAAAGGGCTTGTACCCTCCCCTCACCTCCAGTTAAAACCTCTAATCCAGGAAGTCGGGGTAAACAGACCATTCATTTCATTGTCCCAGAACGGCTGTACTGACTGTCTCGAGGATAATACCTGAACTTAATACTGGAATCTAAACTCTTAAGTCAAAACCCAGTTGCGCAAACAAATAACAATGCACACTCTTAAGACTGTTAGAGTAGGTGAAATGTTAGTGCCCTAGAAAAAGCTAAGTGGGCAATAAATAATATTTCTTATAATAAGAAAAATTATGATCTGAGAACATCAAAAATGCTTCCCAAAACCCCCAGGCTGAAGATGTAGCTCCGTGGGGGAGCACTTTCCTGGGCTATCCAGGTCCTGAGTTCAGTCTCCAGCCTCTAAAACAAAAAGAGGAGGGGCCTGAAAGGCCAGCTTCCTAAGTCACTGTTAAGTGGAAACAGCTGAGCAACTGTGTAGTCTAAGGAGTCCCTGTGTTTACTGTTTCTCTGGATGTCCTTGAAGCCTCTGTGACTGCTGACCTGGCTCTGAGAGCTGGTGTTGGAATGCAAGGATGAAGCAAGAGGTCCAGCTGGTGTTGGAATGCAAGGATGAAGCAAGAGGTCCTTGCTCGAACAGCCTCCAGTCTTCCATCTAGATAAGGACGTGAGATCTGAAAGAAGTCAAAGAGTCTTTCATCACCTTAAAGGTACAAGAATTGCCACATTTTGTTAACTGGAGTGAAGTTCAACATCCTGACCAGTTGAAAGCCCACAACTTGCCAGGGAGGGAGGGGTCAAATAATTTGGTAATGTTCAGGAATGGTGAGAGCTTCCAAAAGTGCTCAAGTGGGTGCTATTAATGGGCCATAGATCTTTCTGTCCTGTTAAAGGGCCAAAGTTGCAAAATTATCTCGCACCATGATGTCAAAATAGAAACAACTAAATTCGATGAGAATTTGGCCCAGATTTCCGTTTCAGGGGAAGATATCCAGATAATCTGTATTCACCCCAGCACGTCCATGATTGCCTGCCTCTGCTTGGCTCCTAAATGCAACTGGTATCAAATCAGTTCCAGCTTTGTGGGAAACTGTCCCCAGGGGCAAGGTCAACGCTTCTCAACGTGATCCCGACAACTCATTGTTATCATCAGGACTGGGGTTGTCTTATGGTTTGTCTAATTAAAATAGTACCCGATGCTTAATTTTTTGGTTGCTGCTGGCAAATATATCCTTTTTATTAATTCTGTTTTCTCACAGCATAGGCCTTGAAGAGCCAGTTTCATTACCTGAGGTGGAGACTGAGGGTTGTGTGACATTTTAAAAACCTTTCTCAGGAAGGAATTATAAATGATGCCGTCGGGCGAGATGGTGATTGAAGATGGTGGGAGGGAGAGGGAGGCATGGGGCAGAGTGGCGAAACAAGGGCCTGGGCTTCTTAAAGGAAACAAACAGACACACAATAGAAGGAGGAGAGAAGGTACAAGGGAAAAGGGAAAGAGGAAAGAGGGAGGGGAGGGAGGGGAAGAGCAGGGGAAATGGTGAAGAAAAAAGAGAAGAAACAAAGAAAGTGGATTCACCTTAAACAACAGTTTAAAGGGAATCGGAATGAAGCCACTTTTCAGCCAGGGAGACTGTGTGCTCAGCTAGATAGAGGAGAAGAAATTAAGTGTCATGTTCTTATCGTTCCTTTATTATGGAGAAAGGCAGTGCCGTGGGGAGAGAGCTGATAATCCTGGCCACAGCAGCTTCGGTGTCGGCCCTGAGATTAAGGGGTCACATAATTCTACAGACCCAGCACCCCCTCCCCTTGACCCCGAAGCCCTGTCTTACCGGCCTGCCTTGGTTTTCTCACGACATCTACCATCATCTAAAGTCACTTTGTTTATTTTTATCTGTGGCTTCCCCATGCTCTGTGTCAATGTTTGTGTCCTGTCCAAGTCCGCGGCCTGAAAGTGATGGTTTTGTTAAGTGTGGCCTTTGGGAGGTGACTGTGTCATGAGGCTGGAGCTCTCACAGAGGGGATTAGCATCCTCACCAATGAGATGGGGGAGCTTCTTGCCCTTCTAACCAAATAAGGACAGAAAGCCCACCTGTGAGCAAGTGGATTGTCTTTGTCAGGGTTTCTATTGCTGTGAAAAGACAGCTTGGCCACAGCAACTCTTATAAAGGAAAACATTTAATTGGAGGCCGGCTTGCAATCTCAGAGGTTTAGTCCATTATCATCATGGCAGGAAGCGTGGTGGCACACAGGCAGGCATGGTGCTGGAGAGGTAGCTGAGAGTTCTACATCTGGATCAGCAGGTAGAGAGAGACACTAGACCCGGCTTGAGCATCTGAAACCTCAAAGCCCACCCCTAGTCTAGGCCATGTTTGATTGCTATCTCAGGGAGGCCTGCTCTTTTCTAAAGGGAAGTGAAGGGGGGGGGGGTACCTGAGGGAAGGGATGATGGTGGAAACTAAGAAGAGAACAGATGTGGGGAACTGTATTGGAGACACACTTATTCAAACAAGGCCACATCTCCTAATAGTGACATTCCCTGTGAACCTGTGGGAGCCATTTCCATTCAAACCACCACACAGTCCCTCACCAGCCATCGCCAGTGCCTTAATCTTGGACTTCCCATAAGAACTGAATTTATGCTGTCTGTCTGTCAGTTACGTGGGCCAAGCTACTTTGATAGAGCATTTCTAGACATCACATAGACCACAGGACACATAAGCCAACGCCATCATCAAATCAGCTCAGTTTGCCCTCAGCAATGACTCAGATTCCAAAAGGAACTGGAGAGGCCCATTTCTCAGAGACTGAAGCTTTCTGGGCAGAACAGGCCAATGAGTGATGTCTTGAAGGGTGGGGCAAACAGCCTCAGTGTTCTTTGTGGTTAGGGATTGATCGAAACCTAGAGTTCTGCACAGCACTGGGGTTCCCATGATCCGGATGCTACTAACCACTAACACCAAAAGAAATGTTCAAAGTTCCTTGCAGACGTTTGACGTTTGAAGAGATGGGAAGAGTACGGCTTGACGGCAGCCAATTGTCAAATAGAGTCTGACATGTTTATCGTCTATCTCCAGTAAAACCTCAGTTCCCCAAATACACAGATACTGCATGGTCTAACTCTAGTGCGTGGGAAATAGAAGGAACAGGTAATTAAAGCAAACCTGGGCTACATAAGACCCTGTCTCAAAAAAAAAAAAAAAAGATAGATAAATTAGTAAATAAATAAATAAATAAATTCCGCAAACAGAATTGACGTTTTTGGAGATATTTACTTACTTTTTATATTTTATTCATATGTGCTTTTTGCCTACGCAAATGTCTGTGCACCACCTGTGAGCAGTGTGTCCAAGGAAGCCAGAAGGCATTGGATTCCCTGGTATTGGAATTACAGACAATTTTAGACCTCCACGTGGGTGTCGGGAATCGAATCCTGGTCCTCTGGAAGAGCAATCAAAGGCTCTTAACAACCAAAGCATCTTTCCAGCCCCAGAGTTCAAATTTCTTAAATTTAGAATTCAATAAATATTTGTCACTACCAACGAACATTTTTAATTAGTTGTTTATAGAATCGCTTCCTTGCCAGAGTTACTGAGTATCTAGTGCACGCCATTTAATGAGGTTTGAGACAGCCCATGAGTAAATGAAGCACAGACCGTCCTGCCCTCCAGCAGCTGGGCACCTCATCTGGGTCATCAACCCCTCCTGTGATGGAGCAACAACAACAACAAAAACAAAAAAAAAAAAACAAACAAACAAAAAAAAAAAAACCCTGCTAGATGTTTCCTGAGAGGACCTGGGAAACCTGTTTGGCCAATGTGATAGAGGCTTTTCCATAAAATAAAAGTGGGGGAGAGAGACTGAGTGAGAAGATTTGTTTGTGTCTGCCAGAATTCGTATCACCAGTTCAGTGATGTTGGGAGGTGGGCGTTAAACCTCCGCTGTGTCGAGCATCTCCTGATGTGCTCAACACTGCGCCGGGTTCTGAGGAAGCAATAGTTTATATACATATGACGCAGGCTTCTTGGTGACCGGCGATTGTCGTGCAGCATGAGAGACCGGCTTGGATGATAACCCATTTGATCACCAGCGGGAAACCTCAAGACAAGATGAGATTCCCTCCCTGCGTCTCAACAGTTTCCCAGGGACCGCACATTCCCAGCAATGGAACAAAGATGCATTGTTTTCTCGGTCTTTTTTTTTTCTCCACAATCTGGATCAAAATAATAGTTCTTTTGTGGGAGCCTTTCTGTATTTCCCTGTTGGTTTTCACTTTTTTATGTTGTTCAGTTTTTAGTGGGAAGAAGTCAAGAAAAGAAAAAAAATCTCCCTTCTTATCACCGAGTAACACCACTTCAGCGGGCTCTCTCCTGATCTCTCTCGCTCTCTCTACCTTGACGATACACACTTTTCTTAATTCGGAGCAAGAAGATTTCTCAGTGGGTGAATATGCTTCCTGCTCAGGGCTTAGTGACCTGAGTTTAATCCCTGGATCCCATGATTTGACTACCAAAAGCTGCACTCTGACCTACACATGTGTATACATAGTATCAATAAATTCTCTTTAAGAATAAAATGCTGGGCTAGGGATTGGTTCAGGGTGGGCGTGGCTCCGACAGCATAGTAACTAATGTACAACAAGCAAGAGGACCTGAATTAGATCCCAGGACCCGTGTAAAATGCCAGTTTTGTGGCACATACCTATAATCCCAGCGCTCGATGGGAAGAGACTGCAGATTCTCTGGGACTCACTGACTGGACAGTCTACCTAAATTGATGAGTGCTGGGATCCTTGAAAGACCCTGTCTCATAAACAAAACAAAATAAAGTGTAGAGCAGTTCAAGAAGAGGCCTGATTTTGATCTCTGGGCAAACTCATTGACAAACACACAGAGAAGAAGCGGGGGATGGAGACTTGGCCACTGTTCAGATAAAATCCTGTTTTATTTATGTGATTCTCCTTGCCCTTAGAGTTACTGATGAGTTGTGACTTTCTCCATTATGTCATACTTTAGTGCTGGGATTTAGAAGTGTTCACCACAATGCCTGGCTTCCCCCAATTGAAATTTTAATTAAATATTAAAATCTAAATTATTTCTATAACTTTATTTTTATATTTAATATTTAAAGAGTTGCTTGTTTCATTTTATGTGTGTGAGTATTTTGCCTACAGGTGTATATGTGTACCACCTCTATGCCTGGTATCCAAAGAGACCAGAAGATGGGGTCAGATCCCCTAGGACTGCAGTTGTAACTGTGATGGTTGTGAGCTGTCACATGGACGCTGTGAATCAATCCTTGGTCCTCTGCAAGAGCAACAAGTGCTTTTAACCACTGAGTCAATTAGTCCCCACCTATTCATCTTAAGGTCTAAATCCCCTGCTCCCCCCTGAATCTGAGTTCAGGACCCCTCCTCCATTTCTCCATCCCTTGTGTTTCTAATTTGCCAGACCACACTGTGATAGCTCATGTGTCTCTAACCAACACAGAGGGATGTCTCGAGACAGAGGAGTATTTCTGTGGCGTCTTTAGCTGTATACTCTAACTCTTCACACGGTGCCTAGCATATAGAAGGCTTTCCATTGTAAATTGAACCACCAAGAATGGACGAATGACGGGAACGGGCGAAATGGCTCAGTCAATAAAGCACTTGTAGCACTCCTGTAAAAGGCTGGGCGGAGTGGCAGCCCTCACCTCTAATCCCAGCTCTGGGGACACATAAACAAAAGGATCCAAGCGTTACTGGCCAGCCCGTCTAAATAAATCAGCAAGTTCTGGGTTCCGTGAGAGACGCTGTCTCAAAAAATAAGAGATAGAGACTGAAGAAGACACCTGATGTCAGCCTCTGGCCTACACACACACACACTTACACAAAGAACTTCTGGAAGGGAGCAGTGAATCAATGCCTCTGCCCTAAAGTAGGAGTGTTTGACCTTGTGGCTGAAATCAGATCTTTAAAACAAAGCATAGATGAAGAAGCTACAATGTTCTTGTTTTGTTTTGTTTCACGGACTATTGATTTCAATTTCTAATACCAAAATAAAATATTGATTTATTTTTCCCAAAAAATTAAGATTCTAAAAACCTCACATTAATAAAAGATTTGTAATTATATTTAAAAAAAATCTGGTACTCAGTCTCAGCCAATCCATATAATTTTACAAATCAAAAATTAAACTCTCTATCCAAAAATGTAGACCTAGAAAAAACGAACATGAAATGTAACAAAAAAAAAATCACATTTTTTTTTTCAAAAAATACTAAGCATTTTTGCCCAACAAAGTGAGGTTAATTAAACAAACTGCCTTTAAGTTATAACAAACATATTGTCGGGTTCAAAGGAAACTACTCCAAATCCTGGGGCCCTTTCCCCTTGTCCTGCACTGTCAGGAGGGACAAACAGGCTAGGTTCCTATTAGCACCCCAAAGGGCATGCTGGCCTTCCAGTCTCACTCAGTACCTGTGGTTCTCCACAGCTCTACTCATGCAGCCCCGTCCTGCCCTAAACCTCTGCAGCCCACGGCCTTCCCTTCCACACCCTCTCGTTCCTATATAAACTTCCGTCGTGCGCTAGCTTGGTCTCTCTCTTTTTGTCTCTCTCTCTTGGTCCTCTCACTCCATTTCCGCTTTCTTGGTCTCCTTTGCCTTCATCTCTCTGTCTTCCTCTCTTGCTCCCCTCTCTCCTCTCTGAAGCCCCAGTCCAATCTGCTGGCCGCGTTGCCTCTACTACTTCCTCTTTCTGTTCTGGATGTTTCCAGATGCCTCTGACTGTTTCCTTACAATAGAAACCTTCTCCTCAACCTCTGGAGAATGGAGCAGTCATGTCCTCAGTTTATACATCTGCTGCCAAAACTCTTGGTTTATACGTGTATTTGAAGAACTACTACTCAGTTTTTTAAAATATGATAATGTGTAATTTTCTAACGCAGTCATTTGCTGCAATACTTTTAGAAGTGCATATGGTTTAGAATTTTTACTAGCTTTTAGAAAGATTTTTTTAGGTTTATTCATTTTATGTGTATGAATGTTTTGTCTTGCACGCATGTCTCAGTATGACATGTGTGCCTGGTGCCTGTGGAAGTCAGAAGAGGGCATCAGATCCCCTAGAAATGAAGTTACAGGTGGTTATGAGCTACTTTGTCATTGTGGGAAATAGACAATTCTAATAGGCTTGAATAACAAAAATCCAGAGTCAGATATTGGGGTAAATGCTGAAAGAGCAGAGAGGTAAGGGAGCCAGCCACTAGAGAGACCCTTCACCTCCACCGAATCCTCAGACCAAAGTGGGCAAAATCCTCCATGAATCCTCAGACTGAACTTTCTCAGCTCCTGTCTCCTCCCACCTTATATTCCTCTCTCCACTCAGCCGTGTTGCTTCTGTCTCCATCTCCCAAGTGCTGGGATCAAAGGTGTGAGCTCTGTTTCTCTTTGATTTAGCCCGATTCAGTCTTGTGTAGCCCAGGGTGGCCTTGAACTCACAGAGCTCCGTCTGCCTCTGTGTCCAGAGTGCTGGGATTAAAGGTGTGTGGTCACTCCCTGGTCTCTAAGGCTAACTGCTGCGGCTAGCTCCGCATGCTGATCTTTAGGCAAGCCTTATTTGTTACAGTACAAACAAAACATCACCACAGGGAAGTGAACCTGGGTCCTCTGTGAGAACAACAGACGTTCCTAAGCAATGAGCCGTTTCCCCAGCCTGAATTTCAGATAGCTTTGTCCTGTTGTCTACCTTACTGACTCAAGAAATTATTCAGGGGGCATGGTTTTCCTTGTGGCTTTATTATTTTGGGTAGCATTTTCATGAAAGACAAGCAAGAACGGCGGGGGGGGGGGGGGGGGGGGCTATCTGCAGCTACATCCACCGCCTTAAATGCTCATATTGGCAGATGGGCATCCTTGGAACCAAAGTGAATCTAAGAGGGTCTGTCTGTCTGTGGTACACTCTGAGGGTCTATACAACACTCCCTACTAACTCGGGGTCAGGGCAATGCAGGTGGGGGAGATAGCCAGGACATCGCTTGAGGAAACACGTCTTTCAAAGTCCATCAGAGGAACTCTCTAGCTCATACCCACAAATGTTAGAGTATCTCAGATCTCAGTCATTCTCATGAAGGGAGGGACAGACACTCAGATCGTCCCAGCTGTACTTCAATGGCTTGGAGAGCAAGGAAGAAGATGATTCTGTGACTCACATCACATATCATGGTAGCTAGCCATGATATTAAAATACTTGCCTACTGATGGAATATGGACCCTGAACAGCTTAAACAGCACCAGCACCAGCAGCCTCCAGTCTGGTTACAGCAGTCCGTGCTCAAGGGCGTCTAAAAATGTTAGTGGGTCACAGCTGGAGCAGCTGGGTTTGCGGGGGGGNGTTCTAAGCATTTATCTTTACCTCTTTACCTAATCCTCGAATTCTGTTGTGGACACATTAACACCTCTTGGGGAATGCGTGAGAAAACACATCTTTACAGATGTTAAACCATCAGATCACTCTTCAGATAATAGGAGAACCCAAGGCTATGGTGCCTCGCACAACCAGCTTGGCCTATATTTTTTTTTCCACTGTGTGCTATCGAGGCAGGCAGACGGCAGAAAAGGAAAAGCAGCCAATGAAAATGTGGAGCCAGGACTTAAGCTTTGTGCCCTTGGAGTCACTGTTCCAAGCAGTTACCACCGAGCGACTGACTTCCTTGGCAGATTGAAATGTTAACCAGGAGAAGAAGGCGCCGCCTGTGCTTTCGCCTCAATATTATCTCGAAGAAGCTCTGCTGGGGCAGCTTCTGCCACGTCAGCAAGTAAAAGTGAATTGAGGTGGATGAAGCAAACCACTGACTTCCTGGATGGGATTTATCTGAGTTGAATCTTAGTAAGCAAAGCAGGAAACTGTAGAGTCCTTTTTGTAAGTATTAAACAGTGACTATTTTAAACTCAGGAAGGCAAATATCATGTTTTCACTCCTTTATGATTCCCAGAAAAAAAATATGTGCATATATGTACACAGAAGTAGAAGCAAAACTATCTAGAAGGGGCTGGCGGGTGGAAGGATAGTAGGAAGGGGATAGGCTCAGAGCACATTGTATACTTACATGGAAATGTCCCTATTACTGGAGATAAAACTTAGTGGTAGAGCATTTGTTCAGCATGTACAAAGCCCTAGGTTCAATCTCTACCACACAAAAAGGAAGAGAGGAAGGGAGGGAGGAGAGAGGGAAGGAGAGAGGGAAGGAGGAAGGGAAGGGAGGGAGAAAAAGCTAACCCATAAACTTCTGATGTCAACTCCCAGGGCAAAAACGAAAACAATGTGAAAGTCCAACACAGACTGTCTCCTTCACAAACCCCAGTCCCATAGTAATGGCACCTAACAAAAATGGCCTGAAAGAACTTCCAAACAAAGCATTCAAAAGAACACTTCTAAGCATGCTCAACCAACTCAAAGAAAACATGAACAGATGCAAGCAAACGCAGAGAAGAGTGAAATAAGGGAAGTCAATTCAAAATACGAAAACAGGGCTCAGCAAAGAAAACTGCTGAAGGAAACCCACGCTGAAACAATGCTGAAATGAAAGACCCAATGGGGCGAATAAAAGCCTCGCTAGTAGAACAGAAAGCACGGAGACCCAAGCCTGGAAGTCAAGGTAAAGAAATTGGGTCACTCAGTAAAGGTCAGTGATAAGCTTCAAGTGTATGTGTGTGTGTGTCCCCGTGTCTGTGTCTGTGTGTGTATGTGTGTATATGCATGCATGTGTGTCTGTGTATGTGCGCACACACGTCTGTGTGTGTATCTATGTGTGTGTCTCTGTGTGTGCGCACACGCGTGTGTACATGAAGAACATAGGAGAGCTCTGGACACCATGAAAGGACCTAATCTTTGGATTATGGCCATAGAAGTAGGAGAATGCCATAGCAAAAGCAAAGAAATTTTCCAAACCTAGAAAAAGAGAGGATGTTGTAGGGCAACCAGCAACGATCGCTCAGACACAGCTTAAAGCTAATTGAAAGTCTTTATTCCAGCCAGTTAGGACTATACCCAGGCACTCAGGACCTAAGCATATTCCCAAGTGACCAAAGTACAGTGTTTTTCGGGCAAAAACCACATCTTGGCACCTCGCTCTATGGCTGCAATGGGACTTTGCAGAAGCTGGGATAGGGGGCTGGGGGAGGGAATTCCACACAGTCAAGCAGCTTAAACAGAAGGCTAAGGTAAGCTAGCCAGCAGATCTTGATCTTAGGTTCCGAGAATAGAGTTTGGTAATTTTCCATGGATTTCTCCATCAAGGAGATCAAATTCTAGTTAAACCTGAAATGGCCTCAGCAAGAATCCAAGATGGAGTAACCTCTGCACTGTCTTGCCCCAACACAATTATCCAAGTGCAAAAGGTCTGCAAACAGGACCAGAAATGAAACTTCCAATGGCATGGTATAGTTAAAACATTAAAAACAAAATAAAGGGCATTAAAACTGCAGGAAAGAAAGGTAGGCCAATCAGGATAACACCTGATTATTTGACAGAGGCTTTTACAGCCAGACGGACCTGGAAAGGTATATTCCAAGTTCTGAAAAACCACAGCTGTGAACCCAGATTACTATACATAGTAAAACTATTAAAACCAAAGGCAAGGTTTGAGAGATGGCCCTGCCATTAAAGCACACTGGCTGCTCTTCCAGAGGACCTATGTCTGATTCCGAGCACCCATATGGCAGCTCACAGCTGTCTGTAATTTCAGTCTGAGGGGATCCGACACCCTCTCCTGTCTCCTTTGGGCACCAGACATGCTCGTGGTACACAGACATTCATACAGACAAAATACCCACACTCATAAAATATCGATTTTTAGAAAAATTTAAAGAAAGCTAAAACTTTCCATGACTAAAATTGATTAAGTTATGACTACTAAACCCGCTTTACAGAGGCTATCAAAGAAGCACTTGGCTCTGAAGAAGGCAAACACACCTGAACTAAATAAACAACTCCAGAAACAACCATCCAGAGAGTTCTAAGAAAATGGCATCAAAAAGCAACAAAGTAACAGCAACTAGTATATCCTAAGTTTATGGTGACCTCATCAGCCACATAAGTCCTTCTGGCTTTACCTAATGTTGCTATGTTTGAAGGTTTTGCACTACCCTAGAGGACGCTATCCAATATGTGGCTTTATCTATAATTCAGTGTCTCCCACACAAATGCCCAAAATTCTGAACTCCCTTCTATTGTCTCTATTTGCTTCCTTAATTGCTTTTGGCTTTTCCAGAAGACCTCACCATTAGCCTGTCTGAAAATGGTTGTACTCTCCACAAGTACACTACATATCCAAAGAAAACCTGTTTTCCCTAGCCTTATTGTGGAATTAATCTAGGCAGAACTTTGGGGCTCCCCTGGGCTGCCCATTTCCATCAACTAACATATCAAATCTATTCTCATTAGTGACTGTCTTTCTTTTAAACATTTTTTAAATGTTTATCACATGTACAGTGTTCTGATTGCAGGTGTACCTGCAGGTCAGAAGATGGCACCAGATCTCATTATAGATAGTTGTGAGCCACCACGTGGTTGCTGAGGATTAAACTCAGGACCTCTGGAAGAGGAGGCAGGGCTCTTAACCCCTGAGCCATCTCTCCAGTACTCAGTAACTGTTTTTCTAATGATTCAAAGCCTAGATGCTTCTGGCTGAGACTTACCAAAGGGTATCTTGATATCATACATTATTGTAACATTGTATTTCCTCTGATTAAAAATGCTCCCAACTTCCCCATCTGGATTTTGCCCCTGAAGTCTGCCTTCCAGGTTCTTTCTCCAGTGACTGGTCACAGTGAGAGATTCACCACGTCTGGATATGGTGTAGCTCCCAGGCTAGACCCATGCTCTGTGAGCTGGCACTGCCTCGATCCTAATCGTGGCTCTGCAGTCTAGTCCCACAGACGACACGTAGTGTGTACTCAGTAACAATCAGTGATTCCTTCCTTTCAGTCTGTCTTCCTCCAGCCTGCCCATCACAGTCTGTTCTCCTTATGTGATCCGAAGACAAATCTCAACAGGCGTCTTCCTAATTTTCACAGGATCGTTTCTCAAAGAAGTTTCCATTTTATGCAACTCTGAGAAGAAGGAAAAGAAGTTGGGCTAGAGCCAGCGTAATGTCTCCGTGAGTTAAGGCACAGGTCTGCAGGCCTGATTACCTGAGTGCAATCCCTGGGGACCCAGTGTGCTGGAAGAAGAGAACAGATTCCTCTGAGTGGTCCTGTGATGTCTACCCATGTTCTGTGGCAGGTACACATGCACCTGCCCACATACCCACACACATGAAATGAATGAATGAATGAATGAATGAATGAATGAATGAATAAGAGATGTAATGGGGAAAAAGTTTAAATTAGGCTCATGATAGTTTTCTTCTAAAAATATATTGAAAAATAGCCAGGCTCCATCTGATGCTGTCATGTAGGCCTTGGATCTCTTCTGTCAAACATAATTTCATAATATATTTCTTCAAATGAGGCCAACCATGACAAAGATGGGTCAGGACAGATACAAAACAACTCCATAATCATGTTTGGACAGAGTCAACATGGACATGGTTCAAGACAAAAAAAAAAAAAAAAAAAAAAAAAAAAAAAGGCCTCCTAGTCTGGCTGCTCTGACAACCACAGTTCCTTTGTCAAGGCCTGCCATTGTCATGGCCTCTGTCTCTTCGAAAGCAGGTTTACTGCGATCCCCACTCAGGAGACTAACCTTAGCTTCTGACAACAGCCGATCCTACATACAAACCCAAGCATTTCCACGAGCTGGAATCCTACAATAGATCTCTGTGTAAAGCTGTCTTACTGAACCACCCAGACTGCTGCCCACGAGCTGCAGCTCTCACTGCCAGAATAATAAGCCAGTTTGCTCAATCCAAGTGTCTTTCTGTTAGCTACAGAAATTTGGTAACGTTTGCCCTCTACACAGATAAACTGCCAAACACATCTGTGCAGTAGCTCCTTATGGAACTGGGGACTTCAGGAAGGATGAGAGGAAGTCACAAGGGCACTCTCAAGGTGAAGGAGGGGGAACCAGGGCTTTGAACCTAAGAAGCAAGCTGGGCTGGAGTAGTCATTTTAATATCTGACAAAAAAGGCTTCAAACCAAAACTAATCAGAAGAGACAGCGAAGGACACTACATACTCATCGAGGGAAAAATTCACCAAGTTGTCATTTTATTCTTAACATATATGCCTCAAACACAAGAGCACCCAAGTTTGTAAAAGAAACACAACTATAGCTCAAATCACATATTGACCCTCACACACCATAGTGGGAGATTTCGATACCTCATGCTCACCAATAAACACTTGTGCAACCATTATGGAGATTAGTGTGGCGGTTCCTCAGGAAGACAGGACTTGGTCTACGTCAAGCTTCAGCTATACCATTCTTGGGCATATACTCAAAGGATGCTTCATCCTACCAGAGACGCTTGCTTAACTATGTTCGTAGCAGCTCTATTCATAATAGCCAGGAATTGGAAACAACTTAGGTGTCCCTCAAAAAATGTGAAATCATGAAATTTGCAGGGAAATGAATAGAACTAGAAAAATGAGGGGGGTTCTGCAGGTGTCATTAAGGGAAGCAAACTCCAAGAAAAAAATAAGAATAAAAACCTGGCTGGGCAGTAGTGGCACACACCTTTAATCCCAACACTTGGGAGGCAGATACAGGAGGATCTATGTAGGTTCGAGGCCAGCCTCGCCTACAAGAGCTAGTTTCAGGACAGGCTCCAAAGCTACAGAGAAACCATGTCAAAAAAAAAAAAAAAATGCCCGGCATATATTGACTTCATCAACTTGGATCAGACTTCAGGGAGTCTAATGACAGATGGTTCAGTTTAATCAATTCCAGGTGCACAATGAAGCTTAAGGGTGACTACTTAGAAACTATAAAGCACATGTGACCAGGAGGGTGGCTTCTATAGCAAACAGGCCTAGCGTCTAGTGTGGTCTCTGAGTAACCAACCAATATCTGATTTTACTTAAAGCCCACTCCAGAAGATGGAACCCATACCCAACACTGATTGAGTGACCAAAAACATGAGGCTAGATAGCCCAGGGTACTAGGGTAAAACCAAGTACTACTGTTAAAAATAAATAAATAAATAAAGTGGCTGCTAATGACATTCTGCTACACTCATAGATCAGTGTCTTCTCAGTCATCATCAGAGAAGCTTCCTCCCGAGGTAGATAGGAACTCATAACAAATACAGAGAGCCACAGCCAGACCTTATGCAGAGCGAGAGACCTTGGAATATTCAGCCCTAAACGGGGTGTCCCCTCAGGGCTCAGGGGACTCTGTAGAAGAGGATAATGACAGAATGTAAGAACCGGAGGGGATGGAGAACACCAAGACAACAAAGTCCTTCAAATCAACAGGATGGATGCACGCATGGACTCACAGAGACTGAGCAGCACGCTCAGGGCCCTGCTGTGTCTGCACCAGGTGACGTTCTAGAGCTGAAAGGAGAAATGGCCACAGGCCCCTTCCCTAACCCAGAAGCTAGCTCTAATAGATAACCTCTCGTAAATGAAGATTCAGTTTTCTCTGAGGGAGTCTCACTGGGAAACAAACTGCTCTCAAGGGCAGGCTGCTTGCTCAACAATAAATGGCCAACAGAAACCCAACTTCTCTCATAATATAGTGTAAGGACTTTTTAATTTTTTTCTTTTTATTACACATATTTTTTTTCCTATTTTCTTTTTACCCTATAAATCCACAAAATTTATATTGTGGATTCCACTTTTGTTTGTTGGTTTGTTTATTATGTCTGCAGGCCAGAAGAGGGCACCAGATCTCATTACAGATGGTTGTGGTCATCCTGTGGTTGCTGGGACTTGAACTCCGGACCTCTGGAAGAGCAGCCAGTGCTCATAACAGGTAAGCCATCATCTCTCCAGTCCCAGTTTAGTTGTTTGTATGGGATCCCCAGGAATGCAGTGATTCCCTGCCACTCCATCAGTTTTATGTGTCTTTCCTTGGGTTCCTTCCCTTCTGTTTTGTCCTACTCTGATGTATTAGTTTTTAATCTTAATTTATTTTATTATCCAATAGGAGCCTGATTGTTTTCTAATGGGAAACAGAAAGGGGGTGGATCTGAATGGGGAGGTGGGGAGGAACTGGAATAGAGGGAGGGAAAACCGTAATCAGGATGTATTATGTGGGGGGGGGGGGATAAACGATTTTCAATAAAAGAGAAAAAATCAAATGGTACTGGCAATATTTAACTTTATAATTTGAGTGTTTCCTTAAAATTGTAAAATAAAATTACGTTCACCCTTTTGAGTGTTTCCAGCCTGAGGTAAATGGGAAAATATAAAAGAAAGGTCACCAGAGGTCACAACAATACGAGCCAAGAAGCTTGGGCAGAAGTAATCGTGTTGCTATAAGTACTTGGGGAATTCTAAGTACTGAACTGGCGCTGAGCCTTCTTTCTGGAGATAAGCAAATACTGGAATGACCTCAAAACATACAATAAACAAAGAGCCTGAGCTTCCCAGGATGGAGAAAGATTTGTTTCAGTTTTAATTGAAGAGTTAACATTTGCTGAAGGACAAGAAGTTCTGACAGGAAATTTACGATTAGCCTCCAATAAATACTCATTTATTAAAGATGCTTATTTAAACCGAAAGCTGTTTAATACAGAAATCTGTCAGCATTCTTTAAAGACATTCATTAGCTAACTATCCGGGCACAAAGTCTAGTGTGAAAGGTTTTGTTAGGCAGATACTGACCTTGGCTTTCACTCTGAAGCTAGCTCAAGGGACAGGGAGTTTATAGATGGACCATAAACATACCAGGCTCGCATGTCCAAAGAATCATAATTAAGTAATTGTTCTTTACCTTAATTTACTTAAGACGTTCTTTCTGACCAAGATTACTTACCCACAAATAAATATTATTATTTTAAAACACCGTCTTGAAAATTATCTGTCCTAGGGGACAAGAGATTGCCAGGTAGAATATACGTAAGTGGTTCAAATGTCTTTTGAAATTGTCTACCTAGGCTGGAGAGATGGCTCAGAGGTTAAGAGCATTGCCTGCTCTTCCAAAGGTCCTGAGTTCAATTCCCAGCAACCACATGGTGGCTCCTAGCCATCTGTAATGGGGTCTGGTGCCCTCTTCTGGCCTGAAGGCATACAGACAGAATATTGTATACATAATAAATAAATATTTAAAAAAAAGACTTGGCAGAAAGCTCCGGAGAAACCCTGTGTCCAAAAAAAATTAAATAAAAAATAAAAATAAAAAAAAAGAAATTGTCTACCTAATTTTAAAAGTCAGGAAGGAGTATGTTCAATCCCTCTTGGGTTATGAAACAAGGGAGAGCCCAAGTAAAAATTGTGTTCATTGATTCTGCTTTAAGCTTGTGTTCTTTCAGGGGAATTACTGTTAAAATAACCACTGAGATTATATACATTCCTGTACTATTGAGCAAACTTTTTAATGATTAACATGTAGAAGTTAATATAAATCACACAGGCTTTTACAAAGTGACTTCATCCATATAACCAACAGAGAAATGAACAGATCAAACATTGCCGGAATCCCATTCCATCCCTCCCGTACATCCTTCTCCTAGGCAACTTTTAGCATCATAGATGAAGTGTACCTAGATTGTAGCTTTATATAAATGGAATAACATAGTATTAATGCCTTTGCTTCTTGCTTTTCAACAAAGGGATGAGTTTAGCTGGGCAGTGATGGCAATTGTCTTAAATCATAGCACTTGGAGCTGCAGGCACTTGGATCTCTGAGCCTGGTTTATAGATCAAGTTCTAGGACAGCCAGAGCTGCACAGAAAAAAAAAAAAAAAAAACTCATATCAAAAAGTAAGCAAACAGCAGCCGGGCAATGGTGGCACATGCCTTTAATCCCAGCACTCGGGAGGCAGAGGCAGGCGGATCTCTGTGAGTTCGAGACCAGCCTGGTCTACAGAGCTAGTTCCAGGACAGGAACCAAAGCCACAGAGAAACCCTGTCTCGAAAAACCAAGAAAAAAAAAGTAAGCAAACAAGTAAGCAAGAAAACAACACTGGGGGGTAGGGGAAGAAGGAAAGAGAAAAGAAAGAAGGAAGATAGAATGAGTTCAAATTGTGTTTACTTGTAGTAATACGCAGCACTTTGGTTTTCTGTTCTACTCCTGATAACATTTGATTTGTTTCCAGTTTGGGTCTAATATGAATCAAGACAAATGAAAAAAAAAAAGCGTTTTTAACAAGAAAACAGTTCCATGGGCACTCATGATTATTGGTTGGCTAAATGAAGTTATTATTGTCTCCTGCACCCCAAAGCATTCTGGGAAATGACATTCAGTGTACTCAGTTCTGGCTGCCAAGGATAGTTTTGTTCTAAATTCTAATCTTGGCCAAAATACTTAAGATCTTTCTGCCTATCAGCTTCCTCATCTAAAAAGCTGGTTATCAGGAAAGGCAATCCGGACTCGACGTGCAGCAATACTCATTTCAAGTGGAAATAACACAGCACTCAAGATTCTGGCCTTTGAATGCGGTGATTTAAATTAACCATAAAGCCTTGCACCTTGTCAGTGTAAGACATTACTAAAGGGGAAACTGAGTCAGCCATGTGCAGTATCATGCACTATCATCAGTATTTTTTTTGTAAGTTTAAACTGAAAGCACTTTTAATGAAAGAACTTGTTTTTCAAAAATTGCCTGACAAGACTAGACTAGAAGAGAATAAAATGTTCTTCAACATGGAGCCTAGAAAAATCGTTCTCATAGGGTGCCTGGTAAGTGTTGAATTACAAAGTAAGTGAATATTTTGGTGGCTTTCAAATTGCTATAGACATAGTTTTCAACAGGTGTAACATGGAATGCTAATCTCTTTTAACACTCTTACTGTTTGTTTAATTATTTATTTCCTTTTTAAGTGTTTAAAGCTGAGTCTCACTGTGTAGTCCAAGCCAATCCAAACTCCTGGTCCCCCTGCTTCAGCTGTGAGAGCCATTGTGTTAGTACCTAACGGTTCTATCAGCCCTGGGGTGTGTAGAGACCTACTGGGCTTGAAATACAAGCTTGTCTAGGGTGGGGTCATGGAGTAGGCTGACGGTTGTTCCAGAAATATTCCAGAAAATGCACACCTACTTTGGACAAACATATTTATTTATTTTTTTTTCTCAATATTGAGGAGCAAGTCCATGATCTTGCATAGACTAGGCACATCTCCCACTGGGCTATATCTGCAGTCTTTGGAAATGCATATTTCTTGCATTTTCAAGTTTTATACTTGAAAAATGGAAGAAAAAAAACCCATGTATCTATTTGGATAAGGCTGTGTCAATTGAATATTCTATAATATTTATGACCAAATATGAGGAATATCCAAACCTGCTGGACAGGGCAGGGTGATATGTAAAAGAATTTTAAGCTCTAGAACCATTGGGCTAAATTTATTGGGTTTCTACATTATCCTTAGGAAATTGGAACTAATAAAGATTCGATGTTCACCATCTGTAGATCCAGCGGTCACCTCTAAACTGCTTATAATGTCCTAAATGCTTGTATTACCTACAAATCTACATATGAAATTTTAGCTCTCATAGCTATGGTGCCGGGAGGTGGGGTCCTTGGGAAGAGAAGAGGAGGAGTTCTGAAGAAAAGGATCAGGGCCCTTAGAACATATGAGTCCAAAGGAGCCCATTGGCATCTTCTGTTGTATGAGGTCTAATGAGAAGATACTTATGAACCAGTAATTGAAAGCCAGAAGCCACATCTGCCAGTGCCTTTGTCTTGAGCTTTCTCATCTCTAGAACGTTGAGAACTTTTGGTTGTTTATCAACTGTCCAGTCTACAGTGTCGTGTTATAGAATCCTGACCAGATTAAAAGACAGTTCCAATCCTAAACAGTATTTCTGTGTAACTGGATTACGGATCACTTTTCTTTTCTGCTTGATTTTGGCAAACTGTTTTATTTCAATGATTAAAATTAAAGCAACTTTTAAAAAGTCGTTTCATGGGGTGGTGAGATGGCTCAGTGGGGAGGACTGATTGATTGCTGTGGAAGGCTGAGGGTCTGAGTTTGAAGCCTAGAACCCACTCTCTCTATCTCTCTCACATACACACGCACATGCATCAACCCTTCCTCACACACACACACACACACACACACACACACGGACACACACGGACACACATCAACCCTTCCACACACACACACACACATCAGACACACAGACACATACACACAGAGACACACACAGATACACAGACAGACAGACAGACAGACAGACACACACACACACACACTTTCTTTTGAGTTGTTTTAGGTCTGAGGATGTAGCCCAGTTGATAGAGTACTTGCCCAGCATGAGGAAGGCCTGTATTTGATCCCTAGGACCACACACACTGGACACAGCTATAACCCTAGGACTCTGCAGGCGACAGCAGGAGCATCAGGAGTTTAAGTCACCTTCAGCTACATAGTGAATTCCAGGCCAACTGAGTGTACACCAGACCCTCTGACACTTTGTCAAAAAAAATTAGTTTAGAGTCCACATACATTATTTAGATTTTTTTTTAAAATAAAAATGGTGGGTGCGCACTGTGTATGTATGTGTGTGCATGTGTAGGCATGCATGTGTGTAGCTATGTATGCTCAGTTCCCTCAGAGGGCAAGGGGGTGCTGGACCTTCTGAATCAGGAGTTACAGCCTGTTGTGAAGCACTTGACATGGACTCTGGGAACCGAACTCTCTGAGGCCATATATGCCCTTAATAACCCAGTCTCCTCTCCGGCATCCCTCCCCCATATATTCTGTAATCAATTTGATAATGAGCACCACACGTCTAAGCATCCAGGCATATTTTAGTCAGAACCTTTAAACACTGAGAGCCAAACTCTCCCCCTCATTGCTCTCTTCACCCCATCTCCTTTGTCTTCGTTTTCTTAGGGTATAGGAGCGCTGTCTCCCCCTTGGTTCATGCCGCAATCACAGAAACCATCATTCACCTGGCTTTCCCCTCGCCCGTCCCCCACAAGAAGTCCGCCAGGAGCCACTGTCAGCTCTCCCTCTAGCATCCATTCCGAATCTCGCCATTTCTCTTCGTCTCTATTGCTCACACTTTAGCCTGAACCAACATTTGACGGTGTGAACGGCAGCCCGGCGATGAATTGTGGAATCAGTTTAGTGGGTGACAACCAGCCTTCCTTCTTCTACAGTGAAAGGGGGTACAATCCCTCACAGTCAGGGGACCATGCCACTGAACTGTTCTTTATATGTATGTGTTTATGGCCTGGGCCACTCATGAAAATATGTCACTTGTGGCCGGTAGTAATAAAAAGGTTGAGAGAGCCTAGATTTAAGAGCCCATATTTCTCTCTTGAACTGCCTGGCTCCTGGAACACTTACCCCCTAAGTACGTTGAGGAGCCGAACATCTTTCAGGGGCACGACGGCCGCAACATGAGCTGGTTGCTGTCCTGCCGCATCTGTATCTCTTATTCTTCTCCCTTATCATGCTCCAGACTCTCTGGCACTGAGCATATACACCCAGGTATCCCCAGATCAGGGGTTCTACGCTTGCTTCCCCTTGATCTTAAGGCAAACGTCACCTCCACAGAGTACCCTTGCTGAACCCTCCCCCCATCTCTACTTTCTTCTGTTTCCTTCATAGCACCTACTTGTTATGGAAAATTATTTTGACTGTGTAAAGGTAGGTTGCATTCACTAATGCTACATGCATTTAACAAGGCGGTGATGTGTTGCATTTTTTTTTCCTGCGGCATTTGTTTAATTTTGTAAAGATGTGCTGCTGTTTTCCTTTGCCTGCCTAAGGTACCTGATTGGTCCAATAAAAAGCTGACTGGGCAACAGTGAGACAGTAGAGGGATAGGTGGTGCTGGTGGGCAGAGAATAAGGAGGAGGAGGAATATAGGCTGAGGAGAGAGAGAAGAGAGGGAAGAGTAAGAAAGAAGGAGAGGGAGATGCCAGGGCCAGACATACAGACAGAGTAGGATAGGACGTACAGAATGAAAACAAGGTAAAAGACCCTGAAGCGAACATAGATGAAGAGAAACAGGCCAATTAAGTTTCAAGAGCTAGTGAGACAAGCATAAAAGAAGGCTGAATATGCATAATAAAAAGTCTCCGTGTCATGATTTGGAGCTGGTTGGTGGCCCAAAAGAAAGCCTGCTACACCTACTCCTATCGCAAACTACCTGATTTATTTCTGGCTTTCAGCCTTCTTTGTCATCTCTGTGTTTGCTAGAATGGAGACCAAAGGAAACGGGGCCTTGTCTGTCTCCTTTGCAGATGTGTCTCCAAGACCTAAAATACAGCTCACTGTATAACATATATAGAGAATAAGTATCTTTGAGTTACTGGTTTGCTCAATACAAATCCTATGCTAGGACTGGGAAATGACTTGGTCTTTGAAGTTCTTGCCGCACAAGCAGAGGACCTGACTGAGTCTGATGCCCAGCACTTATGTGAAAGGCTGGGCTTGGTGACAGATCAATAGATGAGCAGAATTCCAGGGGCTTGCTAACATCAGCCTAGCCCATTTGCACTCAATGAAATAATATTCTTACTTTTCTAAAACAATACAGATGTATTTCTTTTGTTACTTTCCTTCATATTAAAATGCATCTGTTTGTACAGATTGTAGAAAGATGGAATGAGGTGTATCCTACAGATAACGTCTCCACCCATCAAAGACCAACGATATTACAAGAAACAAGTCTACTGTAAGCAACAATTAACACCGACATGATAATTCCTCCAATCGATTAGTCCTAGGTTTGACTCTCTACAAAGTCCACCAAACAATTCCAGCATTGCACAGTTAGTCTCTGTCTCTGTCTTGTCTGTCTGTCTCTCTGTCTGCTGCTTCTATGTGTCTACCTCTGTGTGTGCATCTATCTACCTGTCTCTGTCTGCCTATCTTTGTCTGCCTGTTTGTGTGTTTCTCTCTGTCTGTCTCTCTTGTTCTTATGTCTATCTCTCTGTCTCTCCCTCTGTGTCTGTCTGTCTCTCTGCTTCTCTGTGTGTATCCATCTATCTATCTCTGTCTCTCTGTGTGTGGTCTGTCTCTCTCTATCTCTGTTTGTCCCCGTCTATCTGTCTCCCTTTGTGTGTCTCTCTCTGTCTCTCTGTGTGCATGTGTGTCTCTCTGTGTGTCTATATCTGTATGTATATCTGTCTGTCTGCCTCTCTCTCTGTCTCTCTCTGCCTGTCTGTCTCTTTCTGTCTTCTGTCTACCTGTATGTCTGTCTGCCTGCTTGTTTTTCTCTGTCGGCCTGTCTGTCTCTCCGTGTCTGTCTCTGTCTTCCTGCCTGCCTGCCTATCTATCTGTCTGTTTCTATCTCTCTATCTCTGTTTGCTCCTCTCTCTGTGTGTCTCTCACCCTCTCTGTATTGTCTGTCTACCTCTATGTGTGTCTGTCTCTGTGTCTCTTTCTGTCTCTGTCTCTCTCTCTCTCACACACACACACATACACACATACACACACATAAACCCCAAAAGAACAAGGAAGTCTTATCAACAGTCCTGATTATCCAATACTGGGCCAGCCAAGGTAACTGACCCATTAATGATGGATTGACTTTTCATAATAATGAAAGCTTTAGATTGTTTTAATGAGAAAATAGATAACTTACTATTTACATTCTTATTAGTCATCCATTTTTCATCTTGATGATATTTTACTATGTAAACAAAGAAAATTGTATTTGGCTCTGTATTTGGATAACATGATAAAGATGTTTATATCTTCCAAAGGTTAATGCTAAGATTAATACTTTTAAGACCAACCAGATTCCAAATATATCGGGAGAGTACATGATTAAAACTTTATGCTTCTCCTAAGAATGTTGAAGCACTTAGCCTTTTTGGCTGGATTCACCAATTGTAAGTCTTACAAACTCCTCTTGCAGGGGACAAACATAGAATCATTAAAAAAAAAAGCAGTCTTACTCAGAGCCATAAAGTCATAATCAAAATTAGAATTTAGGGCTGGAGAGACTAGGGCTCAGTGAGTAAAGTGCTTGTCAAGCAAGCAGAAGGACTGCAGTTCAACTCCCTAGAGCCCTTGTGAAGGCAAATATAGTAGCAGGTGTCTATGATGCCAGCGCTCCTATAGCAAGATGAGAGGCAGACACAGGAGAGTATACATATAACTATTCCACTTATTTAGGGGGAGGGGACAAGCATACCATGGCAAGCCTATGGTGGTTTGAGGCCGTCTAAGAGGTTGACTTAGGGTTTCTATTGCTGTGATGAAACACCATGGCCATAAAGCAAGTTGGGAAGGAAAGGGCATACTTTGCTTACACTTCGGCATTGCTGTTCATCACTGAAGGAAGTCAGGACAGGAAGTCAAAAAGGGCAGGATCTTGGAGGCAGGAGCTCACACAGAGGCCATGGTGGGGAGCTGCTTACTGACTTGCTTCCCACGGCTTGCTCAGTCTGCTTTTTTAGAGAACCCAGGACCAGCAGTCCAGGGATGGCACCACCCACCATGGGCTGGGCCCTCCCCCGTTGATTACTAGTTGAGAAAATGCCTTACAGCTGGATCTCATGGAGGCATTTCCTCAACTGAGGCTTGTTCCTCTCTGGTGACTCTTGCTTGTGTCAAGTTGACATACCAAACCAGCCAGCCCAGAGGATCTCTTCTTCCATCATGTGTGTATTAGGGATAGAACTCGGGTTGTCAAGCTTGGCGGCAAAGGCCTTTACCCACTGAACCATCTTGCCAATCCATAAATATATTTGTTTTATTTTTCTAGGAGGGAAAAGGAAGCCAACCATATGTGGTGTTGAGAAGGAGGACACAGACCAATAAGGGAGGAAGGGGCTACAGGCCAGAGAGCCAGAAACAGGTAGGCAGTGCCCAGCCATCCTACCTAACCTCTACCACATCCCACCCACCCCCCTACCAGTAGAATTTACAGGTAGATGGTAAGATTAAGCCAATGGATTCAGGAACTCGGGAGACTGGTGGTGTTCCATAAGGAACTATGGTCAAGACTCTATGTCTCACCTCTGAACAACTCAGAATGCAACAATGTATCTGTCTCACCTCTGAATAACTCAGAATGCAACAATGTATCTATGTCTCACCTCTGAACAACTCAGAATGCAACAATGTATCTGTCTTACCTCTGAACAACTCAGAATGCAACAATGTATCTATGGCTCATCTCTGAACAGCTCAGAACGTAACAATGTATCTGTCTCACCTCTGAACAACTCAGAATGCAACAATGTATCTATGTCTCACCTCTGAACAACTCAGAATGTAACAATGTATCTATGTCTCACCTCTGAACAACTCAGAACGTAACAATGTGTCTACTTCTTACCTCTGGACAACTCACGAAGTGACAATCTGTCCCAGTCACAAAGGCTCTACCTGCTCAGGACATCTTGGGACTTAATCAATCCCAGCCAGGCTGGGGTCTCCTTGATCCGCCACTGTCCCTGTCTATGGGACCTTCAGCTGAAACTCCAGAGTGTGACCAAGGAAGACTCTCCAGCCTTTTCTAAAGCTCTAAGACCAGATGGGCAGGGTTGACCCCACCGGAAGTGAAGAGACAGCACAGCAAAGGACCTCAGAAGCTTCTGAAGCTCCGAATGGAGTCGGGGACTGGCCAAGATCTTAAAATACTCAAGACACCCGAAGCCTTAGACTCCCATCCCTTTCCCTCTGAGAGTCTCACGGGGGTCTCTTAAAGAGCTGCAGCCAGCCTGCTGAGATCCAGCTCTCTGCTCCACCCCCACCCCTGGAGGCTGAGGCTCAGTGGCTCCTGTCTCCAGTCAGCTCCACAGCCTTACTCATGAACGAACTTAAGTATCCTCCCTACCACTCTTCCCCTCCCGCCAGGCTTAACTATTGAACAATTCTCTGCCGGCTTTTCTGTTCTTCACTCAGATGGCACTGAGAATATAGCTTCAGATGCCTTTCAGGTCAGCCTTACTCCGGCACTCTCAAAGCTATGCTTGTTCTTTGCTAACTGCATTGTGGCAAATGAAAGCTCTTCCCAGTAGCCTGGCAGAGCTGGGGCAGACAGCCAGAGAGAGACGCTTCAAACGTGACTCTCCAGATGATAAAACCAGGATTTTGAGTCATGGCTGCCACAGCTCAGGTACCTCACACTTCCCGAATTCCTGTCCCCAATTTACAGTTTAGTGCTTTCCTAATGGGCCGCGTCCATTCATAAAGCCTTTCTGTCCAAACCACAGCATAAACACCGCACGTTCCATCTTCGAATGTTGCAGGGATGCTGGCCTGCAACACAGATCTTTTCAGGAAATTTAAATAACCATTGGGTATTTGAATATTGAAAGCTTGCTTTTAGAATAAAGGATTTTGAAACCTCAGGTAAGATCATGCCCTACATAGACAGGACATAGGCATGCTTATTGTATTTTAATAGTGAAATTACAGAATTTCTTATACTGTAATACCATAAGAATTTTATTCACCTTATTTTGCAAATTAAATAGTAATATATGCATTACATCCAGCTTTTCCTATTCTCTGAAGCCATTTCAATTTTACCTTTTGTGTTTTTTCTTCCAGATTTCCACTTAAATTAGACCTTATCCTCAGTAGACATGTCCACTGTCCGTGTTTCCTTTCACTACTCTCTAGGAGCCCCTTTGACAGGTCAGGTGATTGCTGCTGACATAATCAGGGGCATGGTAAGATGAGAAGGGATGTGGCCATGGGATTTAGCTGGAGGTAGATGAAAATGGAAGTGGTGGCCCGGGTGATGGTGGTGCATGCCCCTAACCCCAGAATGTGGAAGGCAGAGGAGGCAAATCTCTGTTGAATTCAAAGGAGCCTGGTCTACAGAGTGAGTTCCACAACAGCCAGGGGTACACAGCAAAACCCTGTCTCAAAAAAAACAAAATGAAACAAACAAGCAAAAAAGAAAGGAAGTAAGAAGGGAAGAAGGGGGGACAAGGAGGGAACAAGAGAAGGAAAAGGGAAGGAAAGAATGAACAAGAAAATAAAAGTGAAGGGACTAGCAGCCATGAGCACGGAGTTCCAAGCACTATGCCCTAAACGCGAAGGGACACGGCCACTCACGCATGTACAGTCCTTCCACGAAGAGCCTTGCTATGTGGCAGATTATCAGTTACTTGCACAGGGGAAAATGACAAATTTGCCACATCATACTTATTGTGGGCATGCTTAGGGACCATCCAGAGGAATATGGGGGGGGGCAGTAAGCAGACTTTGGTAAAGACTGGCCACTAGAAGAATAAGTGAATTACATGCATTGGAGACAGCTGAAGGAGTGGGAGACCCGTTTCTATTTGCTTTCAAGTGGTTTTAATTTGTGCAGTCCCACCTGGGGCCGCTCACCGCCGACAGCTGGGACTGCTATTTTCATGTTGCAACTCAGCTGCTCCTATGGCAGTCTTGATGCAACGTTTCAGGCACGTGGAGAAGCATGACTCACGACACTCTCCAAAGACGAAACCGCTCCCACAGTCTGTTCAATTAGCGCTCAGCTTCCAGATCTACTGAGGCTCCAGACCCAGATGCACAATTCAGACTGCTCGCAATCTGAGAAGCAGGGAATTTCAGCAAGACACTTGGGAAAAAGTACAGTTCAGGAGCGGGATGCAGGGGGCAGGGTGGACAAAGACAGGAGATCTAAAATCTAACTGCCAAGCGTCCCTTCATCTACAAGGGCCTATTGATTGGCTAGCCCCAACCCTCCCGCCAATAAGCACAGACTAAAATGTTTGCAGCTTCGGGTTTTCTCTAAGGCTGGAATTTCCTCCAGGAGAGGAGGGAATTTGAGGTATAAAAACCACTTTCAAGATGCAGTTGCTAGGAGTGATCCTGGGAGTGGAAGACGGCAAGCTCATCAATCCGCTCGCTCGTACTATTTAAGCACATACCAACCAGACAGACTTTTGCGCTAAATAATTGTGGCTTTATTTCTCTTTCACAAAATACAAAGGTTTGCACCACATTATAGTAGTGTTTTAACACGAGAAAATCCCAAGGTGTTCGCTGGGAGAGGGGAGGGGTCTACCATGTTGACTGGTGTCGTTCGGAATAGTAAAGGAAACTGTCGTGAGGACGGATGCCGACCAGGTAGAACATGCAGGTTATTGCTTAGAACTTGCATAAACTGTAAAGTGGCACACATACAAAGAATACAAACATTTCAAAATTTTAATGAAAGTTCTGAAAAGATACTTTCTATCCCTTCAAACAAAGCACAACCAGAATCAAAGAACGCCAACTGTATTTCACTTACTGATGTGTCTTAGTAATACTGATTTATAAATTAACTTGGTCTTATGTTTTATAAATAAAACTCTTCAATCTTATGGAAATAAGTTATTAAGCATATTTGGAGAGGCTTCCAAAACGTTATGACAAGATTATATATTATAGTATCGGAGAAAAATTGTACATGTCGCTATAGTTAATGCAGGCACCCCAGTGGCCTTTGCAAATAAGATCTATGTTGAAATGTTATTACAAATTCAGTAATTGAAAATTTTCATAACTTATCCTACTTTTAGGAATATCATCTACACAAAAATTCCTTAAGTAAAAAGCAGACAATCCTAGAGAAACCAATCAAACAGGAAACAAAAATACAGAACATGCCTTATTTACAGCTATGTCTCAGCTATGTCTTTAGGTTCAGTTAGCCAAAAGAGCAAATGATTGTAACACACATTAATTACAGAATTACATAAAAATGCAAAGAGAAAAATTTGAGATGGTGTCCAGCCAGAGGTATAGAGCTAAGACATATGAGATTTAGAAATCATTTTCATTGCGCTCGGTCTTGTGTGTAGCGTCTGACACCAAGGCTGCTGTGCAAAGTGGGTAAATGTAAACGTTTCCAACGCACACAGTTCATTTCGCGAAGCTGCCCACTACGACAGAAGACACACCAAGTACGACATGGACTTGAGTCCCTGGGGTTGAACTCCAAGACACACTAACTCAGCAGCTGGTAGTTTGCTTTTAAGTAAACAGGACCACAGAAGTCTTTTCTATTGAAGAGCAAGACTAAAACAATTTGCCACAAGCCAGACCCTGCCCTCATCAAAACAGTTCCATTTTACACCCTCAATACTGCCATGGAGTCTATAAAGAACATTTAATAGGTCATTAACACGCCTACTAAATCCCCAGCTGAAACGCTTTATAAAACTCTATTGCTAAACCAGTTTAAGAGAGAGCTTACAGATGTTTCCTAGCAAAACCATAATTACCTTTGTTCTATGTTGTAAACAAGTATTATTACATGCTTACTGGCTTCCTGCAGCCTATTAATAAATTGTGGTTTGTCAGATCTTTATTTAAACGTCCTACAATGCTTGTTTTCGTGAGAGAACCTATTTGTAAACTTTGAAACTTGCCACGGAGATTGAGAAGCACATAGATGACCGGGCATGTCTCAGAAGTTGACATAGAGAGGTCCCAGCACATGGAGGGGGGATAATAAAGTCTGTGGGGCACTAGAGAGGAGATGGTCAACCAGGTGAGCCTGGACAGAAAACTCTCAGTAGAGGAAGGAAATACCGTCTTTGAGAGGAAGAGCAGTCTCGCTGTCTCCTCCCACACCAGGTCCTACAGGCTTCCCTCATTTCTGCATACATTGAGGGGTTTTTTTGTTTTTGGTTTTTTTTTTTTTTTTTTTTTTTTGGCTTTTGCATCATGGCTGGCTTTCAGTGGCTTTAGTGTCGGTGAGCTGTAGTTAAGGCCAGGAGGTGTGTGTGTGCGCATTCGGGAAGATTCTCACCGGTGTGGTGGCTCACACCTGCTGGAAAGCACGGTGCCATTTTTTTCTGACAAAAGTAAAATGTTTGCTTTTGAGGAAATCTCAAACGCAAAAATGCATAAGCTTCTATGAATCATTACTGATGCCCATAACTATGTGGGCTTTTTAGCTGCCCAAGCCACTGAAGTACTTAAAGTCAGGCAATGCAAACAAACCAATCCTTGAGATTGCCTATTTACATACTTGCAGCAATGCAGGAACAAACTCATCCAGGTATGTTAATAGAGGCTTGTGGGACATGTAGATTTTTCTTAAAACTGAAAGGAAAGAAACACACATTTTGATGGTACTTTTCCCTGTGCCTCCATGAAAAATGACATTTCCAGATGCCAAAGAAATGTCACCAGCAGTCAGCGAATCCTCAAGAAGAACTCGTCTCCAAATGCCCAAGGTCTCAAGAGGAAGCAATTAAAAAAATCTGACACTTGAACAAAAGCGGAGTTAAACAAATTATTAAAATTACTGAGAGAACTTCATTCAAAATACCTATAGACTAAGTAATTTCCAACCAGATCCCCTATGGACCCAGTTTATCCATAATACAGCAAACCGGCTCCCAGAGATGGTAACGGTCTACCATTATTCCTCCTGATTCCTAACTGGCCCATGAGATAACAAAAAAGCAGTTAAAATTTAAAAAGTCAACCTACCACAGAGTAATTTGAGTTAATTTCCTTGCATGCATACGTAACTCATTTTTAATTTTAAGTAAATGCAAACAGTCCTCTAAGTGATTTTAGACACAAGAGTGCAAATTCTATAAACCCAAGCTTAAAAATTTTAGTCTCTCACACAAAATATTGAATGCAGGATCCACGATCTTGCATGCTATTTTTGCTTTTTTTTTAAGTTTCATGAGAACTTTTTATTTTCTAGAGTACTACACATTCAGATTGTCACTAATCTTTTCTAGAAAAATAGAATTGCTTAAAAATGTATACCAATTTGCTTTTATTTTCTATAAAGATTTTTTTAAGAGTTGTTAAATATCAGAATGCCTAATGGACTTGTTTAAATCAATCCACGTAGCCAAAATACTTAATATCTAAAATATCTAGCAAAAATTTGTCATTCAATAAATGAAAATTTCATTGTTTTAGTAAATATTATGTTATATCTTTATTTGGATTTTCGGTTGATAAATATAACCACAGCAAAAATACAGCCCCATCCGGAGGCTGGCTTGCATTGTAGTGGCAGTTCACGGGGCATTCCCATTGCACTGATTCCCCAAGAGAACGTGGAGAACTGACTTCTGGGTGCTGCAGCTAGTAAGGGCTGCTGACAAAGGGAATGGCAAACCTTAGTTTAACATTTGATATCCCGAATATACTTATTTGATGACTGGCTACATCAATCAATTAAAAGTAACAGCAATGACCTTTTAAGCAGGAAACAGTTATTGCTTACATGGAGATTCTTAACTGTATGCTGTCATTGTTTTGATGGTGAGTTTGAAATCTGTGTTCAGAACTGCAGCAATATTCAAAGTGTCAAAAAAAAACACTTTTTGGTGAATTTATAAAACAGTTTTATAATATAAATGTCTTCTTTCCTTTAAAAAAAAATAGCCCACTTTTCTTGTAAGAGCCGAGAACAATGTAAAATCATTTGCGTTCCTATACCTTCATCCTTTAGACAACCAATACTCTTGAGTGCCTCTGATGTAGAATAAACAAGCCGTTACCAATGAAACATTAGCTGCTTTACAGAAGTCCTATCTGTTACATTACTTTATCTTTCAAAAGTAAACGGAGCTGATTTTAACATTTGATTGGCTGAATTTTTAATTCCCATCTTTAAACATACTAGACCTTGCCAGACTCTCTCTGTACCAGACAATCAGATGAAACTGCATTACAGTAACCATCCTGACTACATTACACCACTCTCCTTTCACCATCATAAGATGAATAACGAAACATTCCCCTTCAATCTGAGACTCTAGATGGATTAGATGTTTTGGTTTAGGTTCAGTTAAATTCAAGTATTCACCACTAATTGAATTATGTCTCTTTTTTTTTCTTAAGAACAATCATTAAAGTCAAGTACTTCAGAAAAAAATAAATAAAGGCAATAATAGCTAAATATATAATTCTCTATTTGGATTGCAAGAACCAAAGTGAAAGTAAACACATACACACACTTTCTTCACATAGAATGACAGTTTTGATCATCAGAATACTTGGGTTAAATCACCTTCTTCCTTCCTGCTCAAGAAAAATGCAAAGCAAAGATGGACTAAGCAAGCCTGAGAAAGTCTACGGATAAACCCAAACACTGACCTGTCTGTGGTGCCGTCAGTCTAACCAATCAACACAAGGCCCATTTCTGGGGTATGACAAATGCATTCTGGGAAAGATTGGTATTCTGGCATCAGGCTTTAAACTCAGGGAAGATTTTGCAAGAAGAGTATCTTTTTTTTTTTTTTTTTCATGGAAAAAGTACAAGGAAACAGAGGGAAGGCAGTAGTACAGAAGCCATGTTCCCAGCATGCACTTTTAGAAGACATTCGTCCCCAAGGTCCACACAATGGGTCTTAAGCCTTGCCTGACATACAGTTTTTAAAACTGTTTGATGAAACACTAAAGACATAAAGCAGCATCTGAAATCTTAAAATGCAGGGAGTATGTTCAAACATGATATTGTCAAAGAGTGAAATACTCCTTCATAATAGATGACCACATACCCAAATGAAACTGTGTCAATTCTGATGGCCTGGAAAAGGACATGTTAGCAACTTAGAAATCAGACCCTCCGCAGGCATTGGCATTAGAAAAGAACACAGCACAACAAACCGAGCCGCTTACGGACTTAAAAGCAGTTCTCGCTCCTTCAGTGAAGCGGGGCACCCCCACAGTCATTTCTCTGCAGAGAATGATGCCCATGCACACTGCGAGTTCAGAAAAGGCGCTCCACTCCACTTACAACTTCTACTGAAACCTGTCGATGTCTAGCCATGCTTAAAAGGCAGAAGGAAAGAAGATAACTTGGGAGTGAAAACTAAATTTTATTTTCCTTTTCTAAAGATGAAAGAGAGAGAAGAAGACACGGAAACCCTGAATAACAAACAGTCATAAGGAACAGAGCAGCAGAGGAGCATGCCGAGAACTCATCTATCAGTAGACGTGACGCGGGGAGGAATGAAGATGGCTTTGGAAACACCGGTGTTTGATGAAGCACGCCTTTAATCAAGTTTTCCGTTCTGAAGGCTACTCTTGGCTTCCTCTTGTCTGATGAGAGAGATGACCTTGATGCATCCTTTTGTAATTTTGATCATCCACATGACATTCATCACATCCAAAATAAGACAGGTAGTGATCCAGGTACACTGGATCACAAATCCGAGCCTCACGTAGGCTTCTGTTCCGTACACAGAGTATATGAAGAAATACAAAGGAGGTATCGCGAGGATCCGCACTACGAAAAAGACCACTGTCATGAGAACTCCATTGATGACGTTGACTTTGGAAAACTTGGGGTACTTTAGGGTTTCAAAGAACCACCTGGAAAGAAAAAAAAAAGAGTGAAAGAAACATCACACTCAGTCTGTGGCTTGGGAAATCTACCACCTCACTCTCACGTTTCTGGCTATAAAAGAATTCACGGAGCATCTAACAGCTTCAGAGAGGGGCTGGGGAGATGGCTCTGTGGATAAAGCGTTTTTGGTGCAATAGTGGGGACTTGAGTTCTGTATCTTGGAAAAAAGGTTCCCACAGATTAAAATGAAACCACACAGCCTCAAAGTGATAATTTGTAACCTACCTCTGGTTCACAAAGGGGCTGGAAAGCTCGGCAAGCAAGCGGAAGTTGGCAATGTACGCTAGCATTCCATCTTTCTGGATAAGAGACAGAAACAGTGTCAGGGACTCATCAAAAAATACAAATATTCTAGAAAGAGCTAGTCACTCTGGTGTACAATCCATCGCTACAAAAACAGACAAGGTGTCCACCTTTTATCATTAAATTAATTTTCTTCTTTTTTAAAAAACTAGTTTATATGTTTTTAGGTGTGTGAATGTGGGCACCACATGCATGCCTGGGAGTCTGGGAGACCAGAAGAAGGTCCCCTAGATCACAGTAACAGTTGTGAGCCATCGTATGGGTGCTGGGAACCAAACCCAGGTCCTCTGGAAGTGCAGCAAGTGCTCTTAACCATCTCTCCAGCCTCCTGATTTTCTTCTTCAGACTTTAGAAACATGCTTGGAACTCTACAGGTGATAAAAGATGGTCCATCACACACTTAAGCCCACTCAGCACTTTCTGTTCACCCAGGAAAGCAGAAATCAAGCAATGACTCACAGTGAACTGCCGCTCTCTACCACCCACCGCGACAGCATCCTCAGACCACTTCAGGAAAATGATCACATGGAAGGGGGAATTTTGAAAGTTAAAGAGTTTTATAGTCAACACTATGGGCATTCCTTTAATATCCATTGTGAAGTAGAAGTGCTTAAACATCTCAAAAGTGTAATTATCCCATACTGTGATAGTTCATCTGTAAGCAAGTATATGTTTGGTAAACACAACAACGCTAGATCTAGAAATATATACCTGTCAACTAGAAGATCCTATAGCTAAAACACACACACACACACACACACACAAGCCTGGGATCTTTCAAAATTGAAACAATACTTAGCACATTCTGCCAATGTAATAAAATGAAAAATATATCAGAATACAACAAACATTAGAAATAAAATTCTTGGAATTGTATTTAATGTACACTTTTAATACTGCTATGAGGTGAACTGGTGAGATGGCTCAGTTTGATGATTAGATCACACATGGAAGGAAAATTGTCCTGTGACTTCCATGCATGAGTCCCCCCCCCCCCCACACACACACAGATTTTACAACTGCCACAAGGCAGATGGGGTCACTCCAGCATGTCTAATCCTATCAGAGCTGTGATAAATTGGAGAAATGTCTGCCCATTCCCAACCCTCAGATGCACACAAAACTTGGTAAACTACTTTCTGATCAGGTATTCCATGATCAATTAAAATAACACGAAACATTATTTTGGGGGTTTGGCCATAGAATTAGCTTTCCTGGATCTATTTTCAGGTTCATTGTCTTTCGTGACACTGGAGTAATAAGGGAGGAGGGATGCCTAATGATCAAACCAGTGACCCACTGCCACCTAAACAGAGTGTGTCAGATGTCAGGACGTGTGTGAGTTCACCAATTTCACACAGACATGGTGACGTTAACAGTGCCCATTAGTACTAACAACACTAACTCAACAAAGATTTTTAATGACAGTACTTCTACAACCATTCTTACTGTCCCTTTACCTCTGCTGAACAGTTAAACGGGCTATATAGTATGTTTCTAGAATACATAACAAATTTTAATGATACAAACAAAATAAAACGAATTAGAACCAGAATGAGTTTAAAAATAACATTTTTTCCCTGTCTATGAACAGGATATTTCTTTTCTGTTTCCCTTTTCAGTAACATTTCTTCCTTTCCAGTGACTACCTGCAGCCCGAGGGGAAGGAAGTTTTTTAATGCACTGTGTAAAACTACTACAATGGGGGCTGGAGAGATGGCTCAGTGGTTAAGAGCACTGTCTGCTCTTCCAGAGGTCCTGAGGTCAATTCCCAGCAACCACATGGTGGCTCACAACCATCTGTAATGAGATCTGGCGCCCTCCTCTGGAGTGTGGGCATACATAAAGGCAGAATGTTGTATACATAATAAGTAAATAAATCTTAAAAAAAAAAACTACAATGAAGCATGAGGTTCGCTTTGACTTGCATTTCAGCTCCTCAGCCAACCATGTGTCTGTTTTCTATCGTCAATCCATTCTGATAATAAGCCCAAGTTACATGATCTCCCAACAAAGATGCTAGGATCTAGAATGCGTGTTGGTGGTATTTATTTATTTATTTTGGTTTTTTGGGGGTCAGGGTGTCTCTGTGTAACAGCCCTAGCTGTCCTGGAACTAGCTAGCTCTGTAGACCAGGCTGGCCTAGAACTCACTGGGATCCGCCTGCTTCTGCATCCTAAGTGCTAGGATTAAAGGTATATGCCACCTCCGCCTGGCTTAGAATGTGTTTTTATTGCAATGGCAGGCTTTTAGAACTATAAAAATTAAGTTTCCTGTTCCCCAGGAACATCTAGTCACTCTGTTTCCAGTAAGTCCAGTTCCTTTATAGGTAGGAGGTCATCATCTACGCTCCATATCTCTGAATAGCCATGTGTTTTCATACTTAAAGTACCCTGGACTCCCTGATAAGCTATGACAGATTCCTGCTTGTTATGGCAGCACTATTTGGTAAATTTTGTTGCTGTTTCAGAACAGTACCATGTACGGCTCATGCTGACTTTGAACTCACTAGGGAACCAAAGAGGACTCTGCACTCCTAATCCTCCTGCCTCCACCATGCCTGACAGAAAGTGCTGCTGTGGGCAAAACCCCAGAGCTCTCTGCACGTCAGGTGAGCACTTAACTTCTGAGCTACAAGTCCATTCCCTAACTTATATTTAAGTTTTGATTACCTTGCCTCCAAAAGCTGAGTGACCGTATGATTCTTTTTTCCCCAACCAACATTCAAACAACTCAAATGAAGATGGTTTCCTCCTGTGACTTCCTCAACAATCAAAGCGCTCTGAGACTGCCCATAAACATTTGCTTTACTGTTCTTATTTTTCTACATTTTCATCCTTATTTAAAAATCAAAGCAAGCCTTTTTTTTTTTTTGGTCCCAGCTCAGAAACTATGAGTTTGTAGCAGCTGGCTTTTCAGCATCTTTGTGGCCAGCAAAATCATGGCTGCCTTGTAAGCATGCGTTCTCTTCAGAGGTTGGTTACAAGTTGTTATGGATGACAGTCAGGAAAAAAACTAAACAAAGGAGATTAGATTCATAGTTCTTATTTTGTAAAGATAAAAAGGGGAAGTGCTGTGTACCCAGTAAAGATTCGTCACTTGTATTGGCTTAATAAAACACTGATTGGCCAGTATCCAAGCAGGAAGTATAGATAGGGCAACCAGACTAGGAGAATTATTGTAAAAGGCTCAGTCTGCAGTTACCAGCCAGATACAGAGGAAGCAAGATGTCTCACTGATAAAAAGGTACCAAGCCATGTGGTTAACATAGACAAGAATTATGGGTTAATTTAAGTTTGTAAGAGTTAGTCAAAAATAAGACTGAGCTAATAGGCCAACCAGTTTATAATTAATATATATAAGCTTCTGTCTGTTTTGTTGGGGCTGAATAGCTGTGGGGCCAGGCAGGACAGAAACTTCTGTTTATAGACAAACACAAGCTGAGCAACACTGTTAACAATGTACCACAAACTCTTATTTAGTTTTCCAGGTCTAACTCTGTTCTTCAAAAAGTACCCAAAAGCAGGGGTTGGAGGTTGGGCATGTTTTGTTGCCTTGACTCAATTCATCATGGGACTATTGAAGAGCCTGAAGACTGTTCCCATCTGACAGAATCAGCTCTACGTTGCAAAAGGTCAAAACATCTTTTCAGCTCCACAATCCTCCTCTCTGCACCCATTTTGTCAAGAGGAAATCTGAGTTACAGTCTTGGAATTAGGAAATGCAAGTTTACTCAATCTCATGTAGCAATCAAGAGGAAAATCCAATGTGTGTGTTCATATGGTATTGTGCAAGCTAACTCAAAGCCTGTCACTTTCAACTGAGCATCAACACCTTCCTGGAAGATGAAGAAGGCCTTTATATCTCTTCAACTGAAAGTGTATTAATTTGGGAGGGTTGCAACAAAGAAACAGGTGGTAGGTGGAGGGTACAGTGTTTCAGCAAGAGACTGTGTCACAATTTTAGAAGCCAGAAGTCTGAGGTGAAGGTGCCAACAGGTGCATGCCTCTGAAGGTCAAGGGAGTTCTCTGTTCCATCCTTGCTGACAGCTTTTGACGGTCCCTCAAGTTTGGTGGCCTAACTCCTGTCTTCACACAGAATTCCTGGGCCCAAACCGCCCTTCTAATATGGACATCAATAACTGTTTATTAAAGGTCCACCCTACAGCAATAGGAACTCCTCTTAACATATGCAAATGGACCTATTTTCAAAGACACAATAAGAGGTACTGGAAGCTAGAGACTCAACATAGAAAGCTTAGAGTGAACTTAATTCAATTCATACCAATGTGGAATCCCCAATTATTTTCTGCATATTACACAGTCTATTTTGTTTTGACTATATTTCTCTTTAATTCAGTATTATGGGACTTTTCATCTGACTATTAATAGTATATATATTTCCATATACAAGAATGATGACCTTCTCCTATCAGTGATGTCTGGGCATTCTGGTAGTATCACAAGTCATCTCATTTCCATTACATAAACTCTTATAAAAATACTCGCTTTAGAAAATTCAACCTCAGAGATTAAACCATGCAAATCACAGCTGTCAACCCAACACCCAAAGTCTGAGGGACTATGGCTGCTCACAATTACAATGTACTTCAGTCACATCAGAATGTCCCATTCTCAGAAACTGTACATCAGAGTTGCCACGGATAGTCTTCCATCATGGGAAGGGTTTCCTGGGGTGGAGGATTTTAGGTGTGTCTTCCTTGGGTAGTTCACACTCATTTTTGTTTTATTACACAAATTCATTTTAATACATAATAGAAGTCACATTTGAGGACAGGAAACAAAGGGATGAAAAGCAGGACAGCCCGATCTCTCTAATTTGCACAGTGTGAAGAAGCACTTTAAAAATAACAGGAAGCAAATTGCTGCTCACATTGCAAGTTCATGCATACTTTATGTGCATTCTTAATAAAAAAATTGTGGTGGCTTCTTTTTTTTTTAAATTTATTTATTACGTATATAGTGTTCTGGGCACCAGATCTCATTATAGATGGCTATGAGCCATCATGTGGTTGCTGGGAATTGAACTCAGGACCTCTGGAACAGCAGTCAGTTCTCCTAACCTCTGAGCCATCTCTCCAGCCCTGTGGTGGCTTCTTAAAGCACAGCTGAATTTGTCCAGGAGAATTGCCGAGGGGTTGGAAAGATGACTCGGCAGTTAAGAGCACTCGCTACTCCTGCAGATGAGGCTTTGCCTCCCAGCACCCACATGGCAGCTCATAACCACCTGCAACACTAGTTCCGGGAACCTGGCATCCTCTCTGGTCTCTGCAAGCACTAAGCACTTACAAGATGCGCCATGCATATACTAAGGCATACATACACATACATATAAAATGATAAATATTTTTTAAAAAAATGAATAGCTGGAGTATTTGACTTAAATTTCAGCATGCTGGCATACAACTCTTATCCCAGCATTAAGGAAGATCCTACGTTCTAGCCAACCTCATCTCAAAAGAAAACAGTATGTTTTTAAAGGAAAAAAAAAAAAAGATTATGCCGGGCGGTGGTGGCGCACGCCTTTAATCCCAGCACTCAGGAGGCAGAGGCAGGCAGATCTCTGGGAGTTCGAGGCCAGCCTGGTCTACAAGAGCTAGTTCCGGGACGGACACCAAAGCTACAGAGAAACCCTGTCTCGAAAAACCAAAAAAAAAAAAAAAAAAAAGATTAGAAGAACATTTAAGTGTATATCATCCAAATAAAATATGAAACTGGATTTCTCTAAGTCCTGTGCTGAATTAAAGCAAGAGAGATGAACTATGAAAATATATCCATAAGTGTTGGGGAAAATTATGCAAAGGAGAAAGTTGTTTTTAGTGGGATTCTTACTTGAAGCAGGTACAAAAGTGTTAAAAATATTTGTTACAATAATCCCTCTATTTTGGTTTTTTTCCCTGTCTCTCCTCACCCCACTTCTTGTTTTGTTTTGAGATGAGAGTCTCACTACATACCTGAGGCTAGCCTTCACCACGTGATCCTCGTGGTTCCCCCTGCAAGTGCTGGGACTGCGGGTGTGGCCGCCATGTCTGACTGAGTCGCTCCTCACTACCATGGATTCACGTGTGCAATAAGCGTGAGTGCTTGGTTTTTTAAAGTCAGTGTTCTCACTCCCGGGCTAAAGAAGGCCTTCTTCCAGTCTACGTTCACTAAAATGTTTCTTTTTCCTTGGGTCAGGTATTTTAAGGCTGTGGCGTGTGTCATAATGTAGCCCAATGTTTACAGAACGTGACTAACCAGATAGCTACAAAATAATATGAGTTAATATGTTCCTAAAGTATACCGACTTCCTTGACAAATGACTAAACTTGGCTAAAGTTCCACTGCCAAAATTTGTGGGTTTTTAAAAGTTTGTATTTATTGACTGGTTTACGTATTTTATGTACATGAATGTTTTGCCTACACGCATGTGTGTGCTTCACATGTGTGCCTGCTGCCAACTGGGGAAGAAGAGGGCGTCAGATCTCTTGGGACTGGAATTAGAGTTATGAGCTGCCATGGGGGTGCTTGGAACTGAAGCAGGTCCTAGATCAGCCGGTGCTCTTAACTACTGAGCCATTTCTCCAGCTGCCCCCAAATCTTTTTTCTTAATAATGAAACTTAATTATTCTTGATTTTAAATTTTTAATTTTAATTTACTGGCTAATGAAAACACACTGCATTGAAAGCAGTTGCTGATCACTTCTCCCAACTCCCTTCACGGCGCCATACGATAAAGTGTAGCCGCTAACCAAGGCATCAAATTAGTGCCAGAGGCAATATAACTTTATGATAGCCTTTACAATCAAGTTACTGGTAAAAATAGTACCTTGGAAAAGGCCTTTCTCTAACCATAATCTCCCAAAGTGCAAATTCTCTAAAAAAAAAAAAAAAAAAAAAAAAAAAAAAAAAAGCTGAGGCCTTCTAAACCCTGTCTTCCCAAGGAAATCTTCACTCTTATTTGGAGCCCAGCATTTCCTAAGTATGGTGCCTAGAACAAGGCCTGGGAACTTGTTAGGTAAGCACAGGGTTTTTAAAAATGGTTTATTTTTTTATTTTTATTTTTTTCCTTTTGGGTTTGTTTTGTTGGCTTTTAGAGACAGGGTTTCTCTGTGTAACAACCCTAGCTGTCCTTGAATTAGCTCTGTAGACCAGATTGGCCTCAAACTCAGAGATCCACCTGCCTCTGCCTCCCAAGTACTGGGATTAAAAGCTTACACCACCATCTCTTACGCTACTATCTCTTACACCACTGGCATTTTGTCTGCATTTACGTCTGTCTGAGGAGCCATCTCTTACTTTCTTCCGTGTGTGTGTGTGTGTGTGTGTGTGTGTGTTCTATGCATGTGTCTCAAGCGTGTGAGGATGCACTCACTCACCTTTGCATGTATGCGTGGAGGTCAGAGGGCTATCACCTGTCTTCCATTGTCGCTTTCCACCTTATTTTTTTGAGACAGGTTCTCTCACTGAACCTAGAATTTCCCTTCTCGGATCTGATTATCTCCCTCCCTCCAACACTGGCCTATAACAGATTCACATCACCAATTAGGCTTTTCCATGGGCGCTAGGGATCCAAACTCGGGTCCTCATGCTAGCGCAGCACATGCTTTGCCCGCTGAGCCATCGCCCCAGGCCTAGAGAACAAGGGATCAGACATCTCTCTTCACAGTCTCACAGGTGATTCCAGCACAGAGTAAGCTGAGTGGTACCTTGGGAACTAGCTCCCTTTGCTGTGGTTAAGCATGGTTTACACACACCTCCACCATACCATACAGGGTTTTCCAGAAGAATCTGCTCCGTTTCCTCTAGAAAACTTTCCCCTGGCCCCTCAGCTCCCAGTTAGGTCGATTTCTTCACAGGTCTCTCGGCTTGTCTATCACAGTGCCCAGTGCCTGCCAAGCACCTATAATCCTGTGCCTTGTTGTCCACAATGCCTGGCACCGCAAGCAGTTGGTAGTTTTTTCCTGAGCTGAATCTTGCTACACAGGAGTGTCACCTGAGGCCAAGAGCTCACTCCTCTCTGAAGAAAGGCCAATTAGAAACAAAGTTAAAAGCTTTCCCTTGCACTTTATCTAACGCTGGCAAACCAAGACAGAGCAGTCTCTGAAAATGGACATCAACATTCCCTCTCTCCGCTTTCTGCGGACGTGCAGGCTCCTCCCAGCAGGGGCTGAAAGGCTGCTTCCTTCTCTTTGAACTGGGACGCCATTGGCCACTCACTTGATTGACGGGTGTGCTCCCTAGCTGGGTCAGGAGAAGCCCTGCTTCCTCCCCAGGTCTCCTGAGAATGCCCCTTTTAGAAAATACCTACCATGTGCAGGAAGCCAGAACCTCTCAGAGGAACCAGCCACACGCTGATGCTCTGTTTACGGTTCTCACTCTGGTCCCATCAGAGAGCCTACAGCACCTGCCAGCTGCGTGAAACTTATCAATATCCACCTCCCCCACCCCTTTTCTCTCAAGTTCTCTGACTACAGATCCTAGTCTACAACCATTTCATGAACTGTAAAAACACAAGGCATGTTAGTTAGAATTTCCACTCTATGCCTCAGGTAGCCACATCTTACCCAAATGTTCACCCCCGACTATGCCCCACAAACCCCATTTCCTGCCAACCAACTCCTGCCTATCTCTCAGGAAGAGAGGATATCTTCTCAACTCTGGGTCCTTCATTCATCTGCCAATGAAGTGGGCACCTAATCTTGCCTCTACAGTCAACTGGCTGCTCTCCTGACTATTTCTCCCATGAACAGATGTAAGATCAGGGGCTCCAGATAGGGGTCCACTGGGTGTGGCAAATTAGAACATTTTCTAACTAGAAACTGCCTTTCCTGGTGATGCCTAAATTTGAAAACTGCTTTCATTGTCAGCGGTGGTACATGCTATTGAAAGGGCATTTCTCATTTTTCTCGAGTTATTAAATCGAAATGCAAATGTAAGCTCTATTTCTTTACGCTTCTTGTTTTAGTGTGTAGCTTTATCTAAAAACTACAATACATTATCCAACACAATAATCTTTCACCCTAACTTTTCATAAATAAGCTTCTTTTCTTAACTTGTTGTGATAAAATATGCACGACATGATGGCTTTAGAAGTGTGGAGTCAGTGACAATAAGGACATTCATACTGTCACCACCACTCCCAGAACTTTTTCAAATTCTCCAGCTAAGACTCTGGTCCCATGAAACAATAAGCCCCCATTATCCCTTCTGCCCAGTTCTTGGCAACTTGGAATCTATTTCCTCTCTAGGGACTTAGTTATTCTAAGCATCCCGTATAAGTAGAATCATATGATAAGCTTGCTTTTAGAAAGATCTACTTAACAATTAAATACTAACCAGGATAGGCATTTTTATCTTCTTGGTTAGCAGCTTTTTTTTTTTTTTAATAAAAATCATCATATACACCAAGCTCTGAGACATCTCAGAAGGCCCTGGGTAAGGTTATGTAGTGGCTAAAAGTTAACCTTTTTTTTTCTTTTCTTTTGGTTTTTGAGACAGGGTTTCCCTGTAGCTTTGGAGCCTGTCCTGGAACTAGCTCTTGTAGACCAGGCTGGCCTCAGAACTCACAGAGATCCGCCTGCCTCTGCCTCCCAAGTGCCAGGATTAAAGGCATGCGCCACCACCGCCCAACTACACTTTTTTTAAGTTTGCTGATGTGCACAATCTTTCCTTTGAAATAAGTGGGGCTATCGTGGTAGGGAGTTCAGCAGCTTGACGGACAGCTGTCAGGTCCATCCCTCATGTCCAGTCACAGCAACAACAGCCTAGAGTGGAAACTCAACTTCTTCATCAGGACGGGAAGAGGGGAAGCCTGGATTGGTTCAGTTCCAGAGTTAGTCAAGACTGTGAAGGACACGGCTGAAGAGTATGAGAAGGTGACAGGGAAAACTTTCACCTGCCATTTCTGAAGAGTCAATGGGAGCTGCCAATCAAGTGAGCACCTTTTCAGGACAATCAATGGTTCAACAGCTCTCACAGATGCCTGCAGGAGACTCGCACCCAGCCACTAACGCCTTCATGAGACTCCAGACTAGTAGAAACTGGAGCTAGGCAGTCACCTGACCTGCCCTGTCTTTCTTTGCCAAAGTCAGCTTGAGATGATCCTTAAATGATCATGCCTGCAGCATGTGAGATGATCTTAAGCACAGATAGTCTAGTCTTACTGGATCCAATGTCAACCTGGTAGGGAGGGGTTCCTCCCATACCCATGGAACGAACCTACAGTACATCTACCCCGGCTACCCAGGTAGCATTCTCATCATTGGATGGCAGGCCAGTTCTTCCCCTTGTTCACAGCCCTATGAAGAAGCAACAGAGAGGCCCACGAGACATCATCCAAACGGTATAATTGTCTACTTGTGTGAGGTAGGGTAGGCTAAGCTGGTTGCAGAGAGAGTGGGTGACTGCCAGGGCTGACAGCTCTAGGCACAGCAAGCAGCTTCTATAGGACAGAAAAGTTTAAGAACAGCTTGAGACAGATCTAAGTGTAAGACCAGCCTTGTATACATAGTGAGGTCTAGGAAAACCAGCCAGGGATACATAGAGAACCAGACTTTTTTTTTTTTTTTAAAGGAAGAGCAGGAAGGCAACAGGCAAGCAGGCAGACAGGTGGGTCCGAGAGCAGAGATTGTGGAGATGTGACATCATCAAGAACCGTGGAACTGCTGAGAGCTGAGAGATGGGAGAGGGGAGAACATGGAGGGTGGGCAGAGGAAGACACTGCAGGTAGGGGCTGCTGGGAGAGCTACCATCTCCAGGTGCTGAGGAGAGGGCCAGAGCTGAACGCTAAGTGCTGGGGTCTTGGCACCTGAAGCACCACACTGCAGCAGTAGGTATCAGGTAACGGACACCTGGCTGTAACAGTAAGAGCTACACGGGTTCAAAACCCAAAGCTTGGCACTCCAGAAACAAAGGGAACGAGCCTTTATCTAGTTACAGTTTCCACATGAACTGGTATGTGACCGTGTGGCAGCACCACCCAGCAGCGGTTCTCTCTCCTTATTTATTTCTGCATTGACAGGAAAATGGATTTAAAAAGCCTAGCAGACATAAAGATATAAGGTGAAAGATTTGCTGAGACTATTTCCACTATACATTTGTGTAAACCATGCCTTGCTCTCAGAGGACTGTGAAACAGTAGGAAAGGCCCTGCATCCCTTGTCCTTTGCTTATTTATCCCTGTGCTTCAGAGTCCAGAACCAATGCTAAAACGGGGGAAATGCCAAGTAGAAACTCAGCTATGCCTGCAAGTTATGAGAACACTCACATCAAACAATCAAACATTCTATGCCAAACAGTAAATGCTGAAACAAAGTCCTAAAATTGGCAAAGGTAGATATCATGGAAGTTGCCTAAACTTTTTCTTTTCTTGCCATTTTCATGTGTGTGTGTCGTATGAGAGTATGCATGTGTGCAGGAACACGGCACAGATGGGATTGTGGGAAATCATCCACCATGGCTCTTCTGTCACCATTGTACTGAGAAACCCCTGCTGCTGGTATATCTAGTTTTTCTCTGGAGACCCCCTGTCTTACCCTAAAGCTGGAATTACCAGGAGGGCTGCTGTATGCCCCATGAGGGTTCTAGAGAACCAAACCCAGTCCTCCACTCACAAAGCAAGTTACTTAACCACTCAGCCATCTCTTCAGTCCCTAAATTTTTTTAATGGGAAACAATGGGGGAGGGGATACAGTATGTGTATGTGTTGAATATTGTTAAGAACACTATTAAAATATTTTTAACTGGGTGTGGTGGCGCACGCCTTTAATCCCAGCACTTAGGAGGCAGAGGCAGGCGGATCTCTGTGAGACCAGCCTGGTCTACACAGCACATTTCCAGGACAGTCAAGGTTACACAGTGAAACCCTGTCTCCAAATGTTTTAAAATAAACATTTTGCTTCCTAACTCCATTAGCCATAAAAGACTAGCGAGCGGTATTTATTTCATGGTTCTGCTATGGAGATGTTTATGGTGTGTATATGCTTGCATGTCCATGCATGTGTATGAGCAGGTGTCCATGTCCATGCATGCAGAAGCTAGGGTCCACATCTTGCCATTTAAAACTATTTTCACTAGAAGATATATTTAAAACCTGAAGGAAACCTGCTTCTACTCCTACGTTTTGATTTAGTTCCAGTAAGACCATTTAAGAAAAAAAGATCTTTAGACAGCTGCAGACATGTCAAGTCAAATTGTTTCTAAATAAAGATTCTTACAAATAATAAGGATTTTTTGACATTTTACTCCAGAAAAATAATTATTGTTTTGCTAGCCTTCTTAGAAGGTTGCAAAATGGGCTGCAAGTTTACTGCATGAGGGCGAACACTTTCATATATATTTAAAGGAGTATAAGATTATTAATAGCAGACGCTTAGAAACTGCTTTTTCTAAAAAGCACTGACTCCTCCCTCAGGCCCACGAGATAATGAAAGACACAACGGAGACCTGGCACCTCTGCCTTTGCTTTTCATCTGTCTCCTCGGGCATTTCACAAAGCATCAGGATCCCAAAGAAACCTACATCTCTCCATCTAAGTCTAAGTCAGACCCCCACCCACCCACCAAGGGCAGGTGTCATGGTGGTGAGACCATCCTGAGCAGGAGAAATCATCTTCAAAGAACCAGATTAGTCCCCTCAGCAGTGAGGGTGATAGCGCCTCAGTGAACCGTGAGGGCTATTTGTACACTGTGAAGATGTATTGCTATGGCTGGTGTAATGAAAAGCTGAATGGCCAATAGCTAGGCAGGAAGTATAGGCAGGACTTCCAGGGAAGGGAAAAGGAGATTAATTCAGGCATATGGGGGACACCACGGAGATGCGAGATGTCGAACATACAGAATAAAACACACGGGGAAGTCACATGGTAAAATGTAGATTAATAAAAGCAGATTAATTTAAGTTATAAGAGCTAGTGAAACAAGCCTAAGCTAAGGCTAAGCTTTCAGAATTGATAAGTCTCTCATTGTTTGTGAGCTGGAGGCCCAAAGAAAAATCCAACTGCAGGACCAGCCTGTAAGACCCGATCTTAAACAGTGATCTAAAGGGCCATACCTTGGCCAGGACTGTCTAGCCATACCCACTGTCCTGCGCTGTCTTCCTTTATTAAAAACTGACGCTTGTGTCAGCAGTTTGAAGATGAACTCGGGGCATCCATTCCTCTCTGGACTGATGGCATCTCCTTTCTGTTTTCCACCATCACTGATCTTCTACCCTGGAGTTATTAGATGACCTGATGGGGCTGTGGGAGCCGATATTCCTGCCCTAAAACTCTGGTTGCAGATTGTTCAATAACAGGGTCTTTAATCCAAGTTTGGGAAAGCAGAGGCAGGCAGATCTCTTAGAGTTCAAGACCAACCTATACTACATAGCAAGGTCCAGGGCGGCCAGGACATAGAGATGCCAAAAACTCAAAATAGAGAAACAAACAAAACAAAAAAAATCAAAACAAAATCTTTTCATTTCTTTTTCTCTTATTTTGCTTTGCTATGAACAGACCCACTTTAGATATATTCATTTCATATTAATCAACATAACAAAGGAAGATATTAAAACGAGATTGCAATGGGCCTTACTTATCAACTCGCTAAATAAGACAACCATTCATTTCTCCTTTAAAACAACAGCATGAAGTTGATTTTTTAAAAGCAGGCATTGAAGTCCAAAGGGAAACTAGTGTTCATCTCATGTAATTAAGCATTCAACTTGCCAATCTGTGCACAGCAGTGATTTACCAAGCTGATGATCAAGCAGAGGTCAAGGCAGAGCAGCAATTCATAAGATCTATGCTTACGGATGCATGTAAGGGACCTGAGCTTCATCAGTTTATATTCTTCCCACAGCGCACAGAAATCTATCCATACCCAAGGCTGTTAAACCGTAAATGTACCTAGAAAGGCAAGGAGCTCCATCTGCAAGGTCCTAAGGAAACTCAAGTAAGTAGTGTTGTTTGCCTGACTTGGTTTAGAACCGCAAACAGACACTAAGTCAGGAGCGGTGGCCCATCTTGTCATGCCTCCGGTTCAAAGGTGAAGGCAGGAAGGTTGAGGGGGCACGGGAGGCATCGTGGCACACACCTTTAACCCCTGCATTCAGGCTAATCTCTGAGTCTAAGATCTGCCTGGTCTACATAGAGAGTTCCAGGACACCCAGAGTTACACAGAGAGAACCTGTCTCAAAAACAAATGAACAGAAAGACTTAGAGGCTTAGCGTTCAGCCTGAAAGTCTCTCTCCATCCAGCCTTGCCTACTGGCTAGGCTATGGAGAATGCTGGTACTCACCAGTACAAAGTAGTATGCAGCCAGCGCTGTACAATGGTGAATTACAAAAAACTTGTCGCCGATCACTTTCCAATTCAAAAGGATAATCAATAAATCTGCATGAGAGAAAAATGAGATTTCACATTAGACAAAAGCTGCTTGGTTTTATGAGCGTATTAACCTCATTGTCTGGTAACTCTTAGCTGCCCATTCTGACAATACTAATATTTGTTTTTGTTTGTTTGTTCATTTGAGAGAGTTCATGTAGCTTAACTAGCTTCTAATTTGTTATGTAGCTGAGCTTCACCTGGAACTCCTGATCCTCCTGTTTCAGCGCTGGGATTGTGAACATACACTGCCTTACCATGCCCGTAGCAGAAAAAGAAAAAAAACCTAGTAAAACCACTAAGAACTGTTCAAAAAGCCTACAAATAAAAAGAAGGCACCACTTTCTCATTAAGAGACTCGGTCAACATATTCTGAAACTCAGTTCAGTTTAACAAAATAGAAACTGCTCAGAATATTAACACAATTATTTTCTTTAGCAAATGGTTGAACATCGAATGTAGCCTGGGAAACTGGCAGTCACCATGGGTTCACACTTGTGGCATTAGAGCTTCTGGAACGTAGAGATTTCATTTTCAAAAACAAAAGTTACTAGGAGGGCTCAAGCTACGGATTTTAAAGAGAAACTAAATTCTATAACTAAGAAAAATAATAAGAATAATAGTAATTATTTCTTTCAATATATCCATCTTCCCTGTATGTTTTGGCTGCTTGGTCACAAGCTATGATAATTTTGTAGCATATTCTGTAGAGACTGAGATGGCCTTACTTTGTGTGCTCAATGTTTTACAGATTGTTATCTTACTTAGGAGAGTCTTAATAATAATTTTATTCTGTACACGATCCAGAGCTGCTGAGGCGGTATCTCAGTACAGCGCCTGCCTGGCATGCATAAAGCCGGCAGGCCTGGTCCCCAGCACCACAGGAGCTGCACGGTGGTGCCAGTGGTGCCTGTTTGTAATACCGACAATTTTAAGTTGAGGAATCTAAAGTCAAGGTTACCCTTGGCTACATAGCAAGTTGGAGGCCAGCCTGGGCTACAGGGGACCCTATTTCAAAAATGAAAACAAGCTAACACAAAAAAGATTGTCTGAGAGTTACTATTCTGTAATGACAGCATCATTGACCCAGGATGTAACACACTATGAATTGTGTGATCGTGTCAAAGACATTTTCTGTCAAAGGAGAAAATCTTTTCTCAATTTGTTGACAAGTTCCTTTTTTAAATTCAATTACCAAATAATCCAACAGTCTATCATTACTCTAAAACTTACCTTTCCTCTTAAAGAGTTACTTATTTCAATATATTTTGTTACAATTCACATCTTCATGGCAAACAAATTTTCTATGAAATTCATCCCTTGTCTTTATCATTGTTGCATCATGTTCTATTTTGACTTTTATTTTCTTTCAGTTATTTACTAAGTTGTAGAATGATAAAATAGGGTTCTTATATAAATGTCCACATCGTGGCTGATATCTTTGTTTGATTGCCCACAAGACAACCAAAATGTTTGTAACTGCAGCTAAGATGGCATATCCTCTACTTCCCTTGTCCTCGCTGTAGAAAAGGCCAACCCAAACCCCACCCATCGTGAGAAAAAAAATGGAGAATAGGAGACATAGGAGAATGTGGAGTCAGAATCCACACCTTAACTGATCATGTCTAGACAGCTTACATGTGCAAACAAAAAATCATGTCTACTGGAACATTCTTCAAGAGCCCTGGCACAGGCATCACTAACTTTATAGTAATTATACTAATAGCTCTTCAGGAAAGAGAAAGGCCACTGTTTTGCTTCTGCTTTTTTAAGTGTGAAGACCTCTGTAACTCAGTCCTTTCTTGATCTAGAAAGCCAGAGGGTAAGTTTCAGGCCTGCTACCATTGAAGGGTTTATTTTTTTCCCTGTACAGATCCTCAAAGCTAATTTTCAAATAAGCCAAAAGCATAAACAATAGATTTTTGCATCACTCCATGAGTAGTTTAAAAAGTAATGAGCAATGAAAAAATGCTATCACATACCAGAAATGAGGTAGCCTGAAGCAGTTGCAATATTCAATTTCACAAGCATTGGATCACCCCTATACATATTCAAAACAAAACAAAAACCCACATTATCTTCTTAAACATATGAACTGATTCATATGAACATATTATCTGATTTATCGAGACAAGGCTTCACAAGGTCCAGGCTGGCCTTGAACTTGCTAGAGCCAGCCTTGAACTAGAATTCCTGTTTCCACTTCCCCTGCTAGGTTCACAGGACACAGCAGCACATCCAACACAGTAACAACTGTTTTAATCAGAAGACCTGTTGTCCATACTTCCCATAGAGTTTACTCGAAGGTTAAACTGCCTCTAGAATCTTCCTGATGACCAATCATTGATTCTCGGCATTTAAATTGGGCTGAAATCTTTAAGAAACCATCTAACATCAATCCACACTGAGGTTTGCAGTGCCTAAAACACATCCTAAGGATGGCCAAGGGCAGCCTATGTATTTTCTAGAGTGCTCAGAACTATTCCAGGAGCTCCAAATTCCAGGGCATAACAGTGTGTTTGTGCTTTAAAGGCAGAGGCAGCACCCAGTTTCACTGCACTTCTGGAGGAAGCCTGAGGGCCCACTGGCCTATGGGGAGTGGGTCGCTAACAATTCTGGACTCTGTTCTAAACCTATCTACAGTCTTAGAAATGCGTCTTCATATGACTTGTTCACATATGGACTGAAATTGAATTTTAGATGCCGATTTTTAAAAATCCCTTACTTAGAATCAGTGACTCAAATAAACAAAGAAGTCATCTATCCCACCTTTGATTTTTGAGGCAATACGGTCCTATCAATATTACTCTACTGAGGATGGAACAGATTTGCCTATTACCTGATAATATTGTCAGAACAGGACAATTTGACCATGGTATTGTGACCAGGTTCACCGATGCATATCAATATAATGAATTCATTTAAAATTGTTCTATTGAGTTTATAATTAGTAATATATGTGAGTATGATGTCTATGTGAGTATAGGTGTGCACGCTAGTGTGTGTGTGTGTGTGTGTGTGTGTGTGTGTGTGTATAGAGGACAACTTTCAGGAGTCTGCTCTTTCAGCCCACCATTCATGTGGGTTCCAGGGGTTAACCTCAGGTCACCAGGCTTGGGCAGGCAGGGTGTAACCTGCTGAGCACCCCACTAGCCTAGGATGGGCGCATATTTACTCCACTCCATCTTTCATGTGATTTGTAGTATGTGCTACTTTAAAATTAACACAAAACAAAACTGGTAATAGCTGAACTAAAATGGAAATGCAGAAAAGTCACATTTTCATCATACACTGTGACCTGTAAATAAATGCAATCCAAGAAAACTAGACCTGGAATAAAGCATAGACCCAAAGGGGGAAAAAAAAAAAAAACAGCAAAATTTATGTTAGGTTAAAGTTTACCAAGGCAAAACCTGACCAAGAAGCCACATCTATTTATTTTTTTATACAATGTACTTCTCAAAGGACTTGTTCTGTTTACAATCATGTGAGAAAAATAAATATGGGCGAATTAAAGGTACAGTTTATGTAGATTGAGAATAAAAAATCTGGTCAAGGTATGAAATATGCTAAATTGAGTTATTTTGGGAAAAACATCTTCCTAATGGAAATGAAAATGAATCAACTGGTATAATTTTAAAGGGATAATTTTACACTTATGGCAGGGGGTTGTATCACAGCGGTGGTCCAAACACCTGGTTAAATTGTCCTGTATCCACAGAACACAGTCACCTCCCATCAGAACATCCCACACACCTACTCCCTTACATTAAGCTGACCTAACCCTTCCTAAGTAGCTCCAGCAGTGTGCAAAACTTGCGCAATTGCAACCATACTTAATGTGTCCAGAAGAGCTGCCTTCATGTTTACCTTTGATTATGACATATGCGAGATCCATCACATTAATAAGTGCTTCCTGTGAGATTTTAATCCCTCTCACATGGCCACCTCCAAGTCTCATTTCAGTTCTTTGGCGGCTAACAATGGGCCTCACACAAGTTTAATGGCAAACCTTTAGTGGCCACTCCAGCTGACTGTCCTAGCTCAAAGATGACGCTGTTTTTCTCACGACAGTGTTTGGAATAATGTGGTTTTGCTCAACTCATCATATTCTCTTTGTTTTAGGTAACAATTGCAATATGAAAGCAAAGTGGTCCTCTTTGTGTTCACATCTAAAATCATTTTAATATAACTAGCTGAAGTAGGACTGACTATAAGCACTTTAATAAGGCAGACATCAAAAATAATTGATATGTTTTTAAGTAATGCAAATGAGGCCTCTATTAATAATTCATAGCAAAGCATAAGTCAAAATGAATAACAACTGGGAAAGAAACAGCTTACCAGAGTGGATCAGCGATAGTAGGCTCATCAAAGAAGAAGAGGTATAAGCCAAAAATCCCAACCAGCAAAGAGTGGCATGTAGATACTACCCTGAAATGAAACAAGGCACACACACAAAGCTCTCAGATTCCTTGCAGCAAATGACTTGTTCCTCTAAGACATTTTTCATCCTGAAAAAATGCACACCTCGGAGCATTAAAGCTAAATACGAAAGAGTGCAATCAACGGAGGAGAGTATATCTGAGGATGGCTAAACACTGTCATTTAAAGGCGACAGGGGCAGTGCTCAGCAGCAAAGCCCTTGCCTACCATGTATAAACCTCTATCATTAATCATTAATAATTAAGGGCCGGGGTGGTGACACACGCCTTTAATCCCAGCATTCAGAAGGCAGACGCAGATGGATCTCTGTGAGTTTGAGACCAGCCTGGTCTACGTTATCTATAACAGCCAGATTTTTATGGTAGGACCGTGTCTCAAGAAACATAATGGTAATAACATGATTGATAATGATGTAGTCCTTTAGAAATCATAGGGCCACAGCTTTATTTTCAAATGAACAGGTTCTACAATCCCGAGTGAATCGTTTCTCTGTGTTAAGCTTCTGAAGTGGAAACATGCTTGATGAGTCTTGCCTAAACTGGCACAGCTGACAAGGTCACAACCCTGTGCCCTCCACGTTCTACCCACAGCAGTTGAGCTGCAGGAGAGAGCGCTCGCTTCGCCACCACCCTGCACGCGAACACTGCTTCTAAGCCACCACACAGAAGGTGGTTTCTTACTGCTATTCAAAATCCTGTGAGAGGGAAGAATAACCTCTCCTGAACTCCTGCAGAGGGATTAGTGACCACGTGTCAAAAATGTTTCCTTCTCAGCTCCCTCCCAAGATGGTTCAGCAGGTAAAAAGCACCTGCTTGCTGACTCTGAGTCCTGGAGAACCTGAACTCAGTCCCCATGGCCCACATAGTAGAGGGATGGACTCTCCTGACGTCCACACATATGCAATGACGTCTGTGCCCACAAACATACCAAGATACAGAATGCATAAAAACTTTTAGGTTTCCTTTTGTAAAATAAAATCTAAGTTTTAAATTTTGTTTCTTACAGGCAGGCTTCAAGTGTTAGTCTTCATGAAGTGTTAAATGGCAGGCGAAGTATGGTTAAGTTCTCAGAGGACAGAAATGACATTTAGTCAAAAGTTCTCACTATGCCGAACAGACATGCAGAAGCAGACACTAGGAACGACCTGTCAGTCTGGATCAGAACCTTCATTTACACAGCTGAGTGCTGTGATGGCATTGGGAGTAGAGGCAGGAAAATCAGGAGGCTATCCTGGGCTACACAGTGAGCTGCAGGCCAGCCTGGGATACGTAAGACTCTATCTCAGAAAAGCAAAGTAACAAAAACCACCCCAAAAGTCTATACTTGCAGAAGCTGCTGTTGGTAAACACTTGAGATTTTTATCTTTTTAAGACCATGGTCCTGGAAAAGCAAAAATGTAGATCCTCTAGTAGCTAAAAAGAAATGCCAAAGGGAAAGATTTCAAAGAAGAGTTGCCTGCTGTTTGGAGCATATGTCAAGGCTGGAGGCTGAGTTTTAAGGCATAAATATGTATTTCAAAACCAGCCCAGCTTTCCTTTGTACTCTTTATCCCTAAGTTCCAAGTATACAAGCTGAAGCAGGAAGCAGGAAAGAGAGAGACGAGAAAAATGCTATTCGAACAGCTAAATGAATCTCATGAAGCCAGATTCCTTCCTCGAAGCAGAACTTGGTTTCACGTGTTATAATTTCCTGCACCACAGAAGAGTGATGATACTGAATAACGCAAAATAGTTTCCAATTTTATTTTCATCTCTGCTTCCATCTCTTGGTACCCGCCCTATTCTTTGGCTTGATTCAGAAGCTTCCACATATTCTAACCACATTGAAAGGGAAACAAAATTTACCCAGAAAATCTGTTTCTCCCACTCATCTTTCCCACCAGTTTTTCAATCTACAAATGTTAGAAAAGTTTCTTTGTTTGTTTTTAATAACTATATATAGGCTGAAGGGATGGCTGCTCTCCCAGAGCATGGGAGTTTGATTCCCAGCACCCACATGGGGGCTCACAACCATCCAGTCCCAGGGGATCCAACACCCTTCTAACCTTCACGGGCACCCACGGTGCAGACATAGATGCAAGCAAAACACCCATACTGTATAAAATAATACAAGTTTTTAGAAAGAATAAATCTAGAAGGATCTAAATCATAATTAGAAATTCATGATAAGATATAGACTATACACTCTGCCCTCTGGTCTGTAGAATTCAATCACGCTGCAGGTGGCTAACTCGCACAGGCTAATATTCACAATCCCAGAAATGTTTTCTTTTGTTACCACCACAAAAGGATACATGTTTGTTGTGAATTTTTCAGAGAGGGGTGCAAAACCTGTTGGAGTCTACTAAATTTTCCCATACATAGAAAGTAGAGAAAAAAAAAACATCCCTAGCATTTTTTGTTTATGTGTATGGATGTTTTGCTTGCATGCATGCCTAGTGCCGGTGAGGGCCAGAAGAAGGTATCAGATCCTGTGGAGCTAGAGTGACAGAAGGTTGTGAACTGTGGTGTGGGTGCCAGGACCTGAACCCAGGTCCTCTGGAAGAGCAGCCAGTGCTCTTAACCGCTGAGCCACCCCTAGTCCCACCATCTTCTGATGTAAGAATTCTTAAACTCTTCTTGTGTGGGATCTTGACTTTCCTTCTGCTCCTAAGATCCACCAAAAAGGACTTTATTATTATTTCATAAAACTATTTTTAAGTCAATTAATCATATTTTCAGGGTCTTACCTTGAGTTCCATTCGATCTTCTTGTCGATGCTAAGACTATTATAACCTGTAGAAACTTTGGCTGAAAACCAGTAACTTACAAAATGGAAAAGAACCTGGAAGAGGAGGAAGCTGCCACAAAGCGTGCCGATGACCACTTTGGTGTTGGCATCCATAGCTCTTCAACCTGCTGAGAGAAAGGACAGCTCTGAGTTGTTACTGCACAATAAGCCTGTAATAGTTTTTTTTTAAAACTTTAACAAGTATACATTTATTTTAGTATTAATAGAAATATAAGAATATAAGAAAATTTCAATCTAAGGAAAACAAACAAGAAGTTGTGAACCTCCAGTTTCTTCGCATTTACTATGTGTCAAGTGTCATACATTTGTTATTTAAGACAAAAAAAATTTTTTTTTGAGACAGGGGTTCTCTGTGTAGCCCTGGCTGTCTTACAGATCAGGCTGGCCTCAAACTCACAGACATCCACCTGCCTCTGACTCCCCAGTGCTGAGATTAAAGATGTGTGCTTCCATGCCTGGCACAAAAATACTTTAAGTACCTGAAAGGTACCCTATACCTTAAAGGTCTCCATAGCATTTAAAAAAAAAAAAATCTAAACATCTTAACATCACAATTCAAACTTATCTAATCTTAGGAGTTTAACATTAGGAGAAAAATTTAATTACTACAATTGAAATTATTCTTTCAATGACATTGTTTTAATTTTATTCAGACAAATAGACTGATTTCTCTTTGACTCAATTTTCTCATCTAAAAACTAGGAGTTGATAGGGTATTTTGCCAAGACATATTTAAGTCCCAAATCACAGAACATTGCCCAAAAGTAACAAACAAATAATAAATTACAAAGTTAAAAACTGATTGCATTATGAGACACAATATTGAAGACAAAATTAAAATATTACGAAGAAATAAATAATTAAAAAGAGCCATAAAGACGGAGAGATGGTTCAGCAGTGATGAGCCCTCACTAGTATTGCAGAGGATCTGGGTTTAACTCTCAGCAACCCCCTTTGGTGTCTTCAAGTATCTCCAATTTCAGGTCCACAGTGTATGATGCCCTCTTTTGGCCTCCACAGGTACTGCACTACCATGCATAAAAACACATGATATGCACAATTAAAAACAAGATTTTTAATTTTTTTTTTTTGTTTTTTAGTTTTTCAAGACAGGGTTTCTCTGTAGTATTGAACCATCCTAGAACTAGCTCTTGTAGACCAGGCTGGCCTTGAACCCACAGAGATCCACCTGCCTCTGCCCCCAGAGTGCTGGGATTAAAGGTGTGCGCTACCACTGCTCAGCTAAAAATCAAATAAATAAAGGAAAAAACAAAACAAAATCACATCACTGTGAATATTAAGTCATTGGTAATATTAACACGTTTCCTTAGACCAAAAAGCTTCCATGTTTTTTTTTAAATTTCATTAACAAAAACTGTTTTGTTTGACTTTTTTTTTTTAAAAAAAAAAAAAGGAGCTTTGGGTTGTATGGACAGTTAGTGAAAAGAATAGCAATGTGCATACACACACACTTCATGTATGTTTTCTGTGCTGCTGGGCTCAACTTTTATTTTTGGCCCCTAAAAAAAATAAAAAAAAAAAAAAAAGTCTTAAGGCCAGGTATAGTGGCACTGGTCTTCAATTCCAGCATTCAGGAGGCAGAAGCAGGTGGATATCAATGAGTCCCAGGTCATCCTGGTCCATACAGTAAGCTTCAGGACAGCCAGGAACATATAACCATGTATATTCCCGAGACCCTGTCCTGGCTGGGGCGGGGGTCTATCTTAGGAACATCCAGGCCAAAAAAGTGCTAGGGTTTGTGTGAATATCCGCAGCAGAGCGTTTCTGTCTTTGATGGGGCTGGTCCTCAGAGGAGAGGAAAATGAATCAATATATATTTTCAAGCTCCTAATTTGAAGAAATAAAGACACTTACTAAAGCCAATTCACCAGAGAAAGACCAAGTCATTGCCTGAGCTAGCAACAGCCCCGCTTCATCCACTGCCAAGCAGGACATCATCATTTGAATCGGTCTCCCATGGGGCTCCTTCTGACAGAATTCATATGTCTGGAATGAATTACGGCCCCCACCCTCTGTCACTGCCTCTCTCTATGGGTATATGCTTGGTAAAATTATTGACATTGCCATTCTTCTCTGTAAGACTCCATTAACTTTATTGCTCATTTGCTTTTTATCTCTCTTTTATTTCAATGTGTGCTTGACATTAAAAAAAATTAGTTTGCGGCCTTTTAGCTTAGGCTTACTATTAACCAAAAATACATAAAAGTAAACTTTGTACATCAACTGAATGTGTTATCACTTGATTATGTGGGACATAAGGAAAAGCGCTTTCGAAAGGTAAAGCAAACACAGCGCGGGCAGCCAGGTGGATGGCTAATTACAGAGAATGGGATCAATGAGCAGAAGGTACTGAGAGAGTCTAAGCCGGCGGCTCTCAGCTTCGGGTCAGGGACTGCACAGCAGAGATCCTGTATATCCGATGTTTACATTACAATTCACAACAGCAGAAAATCACAGTTAGGAAGCAGCAACAGAATAATTTTATGGTTGGGGTCACCACAACATGAGGGACTGTATTAAAGGGTCGCAGCATTACGGAGGTTGAGGACCACTGCCCTCAGCTCAGCTGTGAGGGTGGTTTGCCTGAAGGCTTGGGCTGCTGGCCCTGGAGCATGGGCTGCCGGCAGACTTTTGTTAAAATACAATGTATACACGAGCACTTCTTAAATGTTTACTAATAGGTATCATAAAACTTAGCATACATTACCAGGTCTGTGAACTGTTCCTTAACTGATACACTAAATAAAACACTTCAACAATTCACTATTAAGAAATGCAGTATGGGGCCAGGCATGGCAATGTACGCCCTTACTCCCAGTAGTCAGGCCTCTAATCTCAGCACGAGGGAGGCAGGGATTGGGACATTTCTGTGAGTTCAAGGCCAGCTTGGTCTATATAAAAGGACCCCAGCTCAAAAGAAAAAAGGAAGAAAGAGAAAAAATGCAATATGGGCTCAAAGGTGACTCAGGGTAAAGGTACTTGCACCAAACCTGACAACCAAACTCCAACCCTGGGATCCACAGGGTGTAAGGAGAGAACCGATTCCCAAATTGTCCTCTGACCTCTACATGCATACTTTGATGCACACGTGTGTGCAAGCACGCACACACAAAAAATAAATATAATCTTTAAAAATACACTATTTCCCCCAAGCCTTAGATTTTGTGCATCATTTGTTAGATATTTGGATATATGTGGGTGAATATGTTATATATTTTTAAAAGGCTTACTATGTTATGTGTATTAGTGTTTTGCCTGCATGTATGCACACCCAATGCATGCCTGGTGCCTGCAGAGGCCAGAAGAAGGCAGTGGATCTCCTGGAACTGGAGCTATGGATGGTTGTGAGTTGTCATGTGGGTGCTGAGATTAGAACCCAGGTTCTCTCCAAGGATAGCAAGCGTTTTTAGCTAATGAGTTATCTCTCCAACCCCCAGTGGTTTATATTTTCAACAGACTTGTTTTCTGTTTCCTTGGGTTAGACGATGAGAAGATTTCATTGCCAAAAAAAGTTTCATTTGTAACTAAACAAAGAACACCATATATTCAAGCTGTGACTTCTATTAAAGGCTCAGCAAACAGAAGCTAATTAAATTGTTCTACTCTTGGCTCTGCTTCTTAATAAGCAGCTGCTTGCTTAATCAGTCATGCCAAACCGAGGACTCACCTAGAGATGATTACAAGTGCCCCGTCCCCCCAAGAAAACTAAGGCCTCTTGGTAGAAGCAATTGCACCTGTTTGTTCACTTTGGGTGCCTGAATCAGACAGCAGAAAGGCAAAAACAGAGAAAATGATTCCTAATATCAGCCTTGATAAAGGCCCTTCGAGGGCTTGGCGATGGCTAAGCACAGGCAAGCACAGGCAGCACAGACCGCAGAAGCATCAAGCCTCATTCACGCTCCTCTACATGTGGCCCGCAGCTGGTAGGAAGCTGGGAAGCCGGCCTAGTGGGAGCCGGCCTAGAAAAGGCAACTGAAAACAGATAGAAGAAATGAATGAGATTGTTAAGAAATGAATTCTACCATATAATTAGCTGTCTGCATTCACAGGAATTGTGGACGCTAAAGAAACTTCCACCATCTTGCTGAGTATGACGATGCTTGCTGGTCCTCTGCCCGCAAGACAGCCAACTTTCAGGAGTTGTGTCTTAGATCAGAGCAAGCCTAGACCTCTCCCCCACTATGAAAGCCCTCCTCCCTCCTCCTGCAGGACACTCCCTCTGAATTTGGGAGGCAAGGCCCAAGAAACAGCAGAAAGAGCCGGTTGGGGCTTCACTTCAGAACCAACAATGCCTCCTACACTTGTCACTTGTAGGCTACATACCAGGCGCGCTGTTGGGGTTCAAAATGCTAAATGGGAGAGGTTTGTGTGCCAGCAGGGAGGCAAGGATATCTATTAAAAATCCCAGAGTTCAAGGAGCTATGGGATGCTCCTTGCTCACTAGGCATTAATACCTAGCAGAGATAGTGCATAGTGAAAAGATAGCCAATAGAATTTAAAGACTTGAACAAAAGAGAGGCTAGTAAAGAAAGATGATGTTCTCTGTGTATCCGTGTGCGGGCAGGTAGGTGTGCAGAGGCCAGGAGACAACTTTTCGGTGTCATTCATCAGGACCATCTTCCCTAGTTGTGTTTGTTTTTTGAGACATGCTCTCTCATTGGCCTAAGTAATCTACCCTAGCTAGCCAGTGAGCTTCAGGGGTCTGCCTGTCTCTTGACTACCAGAACCGACTTTTTTTTTTTTTCCTCTTTAATCATGGGTTCTGAGAAACAAACTTAGGTCCTCATGTTTGCCTGGTAAGCAATTTACCAGGCAAGAGCCATCCTCCCGGCCCAATACTTCCTCTTTTATTGAGATACCAACTGGATGCTTAGCGGCAGAAGCTCCAGCTCTCCTTTCCCTCAGTTCATCATCCCCTTGTAAGTGCAGGGACTTCTGAGGGATGACGTCTGAACCACCAATGCTGTTCCCAGCAGGGATGCTCACAGGAAGCAATGCCATGACGTTCAGTGGTAAACACCCTTAAAGGGGCATGGGATAGGGCTGTGTGTCTTTAAGAGCAACAGGGCAGAAGGAAGCAGAGAACAATGTCTCACTCATGCTTAGCATTCCTTTTCCATCCCTAGCTAGCTCCCTTCCCTGGGATACAGATACAGATGCCAGTAAATCTCCAGCTGTGCCTGTCTCCTAACAGATGTATTTCTTCCCATTTCACAAGAAAATGAAGGCTACCCAGCACGGACTCTCTTAACTTGACACTGTTCACTGCCTCCTTTTACCCTGGACCGCCTCTCTGCACACTGGAGAGTCTGCCTGGTTAGGAATTCCTCACTCCCAACGCAGCTCTCCTTCCGTGCAGCTCCAGTACTCCCCACTGCACGGGGGGGGGGGGGGGGGGGGGGGGGGCTCCATATGGGATCACACAGGTCCCATGCCCCTATCTGGCCCAAGATGAACTAAGCCTAAAGCAGCCCTTCTCCGCGGCTACACAGCTCAGTGAACAGCACCATCACACACCCCACTCCCCATCTCCCAACCTCCATCAGCTCAGCCACCCCTGATGCCTGCCGGTGTCACTCCCACAAGTGGCAAAATGGCCAATTCTAAGGGACTGGAGGTTAACAATGAAGGGCAACTTGATTCCAGAAGGTTCCAAACCCTTCTCAGGATGGATTTATGGCTAACTTGAAAACAATGCGACTGGCTAGCAAAACTTGGAGCTGCACGTTCATCTAAGAACAGAAGCGGACTTGAGAGCCAGCTCCTACTAGTGTGGAAGGCGTTCACGCCACGTCAGTAAGTACATTTTGGCAAACAACTATCTGCTAATGACTTAATCTACATGAAACACGCAGCCGTGAACACGGTGTATAGACACTGGGTCATACAAAGAACTGGGTTTCTCTCCTAGCTGACATGATTGACTCCCAGTCACAAGGGGAAAATGCGGTAAGGTACACTTCAGAAACCGGAATGGAGAAAGAGTGAGAGAGCGCCTTAGTATTGCAAGTGGCACAAGTCAGTGTGAGACATAATAAATAAATCATGCACAAGGAAACAAACCTCAGACATAATGGGGCCAGGAAAGATACACCTTTCCGTCAAAGTATGTGCAGCCTTTTACTCAGAATAAATCACGTAGTAAAGAACTATCACAGTTGTATAAATAAAATAGTGGTCTTTAGAAATATACCACACTGTCAAGAGTTAACGGGCTTTGGAAGGAGATTTCTCAAACAGGACTTGAGAAGAACTGGGAGTGTAGCTCAGATGGTTAGAGGCCTTGCCTAGCATGATAAAACCATGCTTTCTAAACCCATCACCAATTAAACCAGGCATGGTGGCTGATACATGCCTGTTATCCTGACACATTTGTTAGTAGCTGTGTAACCTTGATCAGCTACTGAATTTGTCTTAACTGAATCTCAGTTTCCTCATCTCATGCTGGGCATAACAGCAAACCTTACATGGCTCTCGTGGGAGAATTATGCTCCTCAGGGGGCTAAGAGCAATGGGTCCCACTCCGTAGCTCCTGTTCCCACCACTGTCCATCAGTCTATGGAAAAGGAAATCCAAGGACTGGCGTCACTCCAGCCAAGAGAGATTAATACCTCTGCCAACCACACCTGGCCCTGAACTCAGCCCTGCTTTTATCACTAGAAATGCCAGTGGTACCCACTGCAAACTGTCTTCACCATGCTCCCACAACTCCTTCCAGCCACCAGACCCAGCCCGTCCACTGGGTTCCCTGGAACTGCTGCTCCACAGAATCCAGCACCACATCCTTGGTGTCTCTTCCAAGTCCCTGAGGACATCCTCTTTCTTCTCCTACAGCGCTTAGTGTAGTCTGCCCTCACACTTTACTCTGAGACGTGGTCCAGGAACCTCCTTTGCTCACCCTCTCTCCTTCAAGCCCATTCCCCATCCCCAACCCTCTAAAACACCAACATTCCTTTTGGTTTTACCAGTGAATCATGCCACCCACTCGCTTCTCATTTGTACCTTCTTCTCACCTCCTAAATACTTCCTGCTACTGGCCACTTGAGTAACTTCCTGTCCATCTAGATGGCCCGGCACCTTTGACCACTCAACCATGCACAGACTTCAGACTTCACCATCCTTTACCAACATCATGTGCCTCCTAAATTGTGCTAAAGTATCTTCTTTGCTCACCTCAGCTTCCTTTCCTTCAGCATTGTTCTAAATTACACTTCCACATCCTCGATGTCTCACCTTTCCTTTACCCCGACAGCCTTCTTACCTTTATTAACTTGTCTTTAATCAGCTGTGGGCGTGTCCAAACCTTTGACATTCTGACACATTATGATGTTGTCATCTACAAAGTTCATAACTGAGAACCACATAACTGAGTTACAAACAAAAAAAATCACCACACACACACACACACACACACACACACACAAAACACCTCTACCTCTGTGATTTAAAATAAGCTTCTGATTTTCTAGTGGCTGTACACTGGACAATGGACACACTTAGGAGCCCATCATTTCAGTAATAACCTTATTAATACCCTCCGACTCTCTTCTGTTGTCAGTAGCTGGCAAAGTCTAAACTCTGGATACGCCCAGTTATCAACTCAGCAATGAGTCCTGAATGCCAGCACTGTTGAAGGCCACTGTGGTACCCCGCAGTCTCGGGGCGTCTGAACACTTGATCCCCAGCTGGTGGCTCTGTTAGTGAGGTTTAGGAGGTGTGGCCTTGCTGGAGGAAGAGTGTCACTAGAGTTCTGCAGTTCTCTCTCTGCTTCATGCTTGTGGTTCAAATGTGAGCTCTGGTACCTGCTCCGGCTGCCATGCCCAATGCCTGCTGCCCTTATGCCCCCATCATAGTGGACTGTACCCCTCCAGAACAATGAGCTGAAATAAACTCTTCTCTACTGTAGTAAAGTTTATTACTGCCTTAGTCATGGTGTTTTATCACTGCAGAGAAAGGCGATTAATACAGCAACCATACCAGAAGGGACAGAAACCGGAGAGCATGAAATGATCCAAGGCCCAAACAGTTCCCTTCACTGCCCTGCACACGAACACGCTGCCTTGGCCTACTAATCTCACGTTTCACAGTGAAATTTCCAAGCCTCTAACTATCCACTCCCCTTACAGCAGATAACTCCAGCCTCCTACAGAAAAATAAAAAACAGAATCCAAGCTACGGAAATCTTCAGTATCCTGTTGCCAACGGTACAGAACACTTGGGTCAGCTGCCCTGCCTGCCTGAAGCCACCTTTTTGAGTACTTTGGAGCCACCCCTTCAGGCCTCCTTGGGAGCCCTCTGATCCCGGCTATCCTTTACTTCCCTCCCCCTCAACTGGCTATCTTAGCTTTTCTTTTTTTATTATATTCTAATTAATTCATTTTGTGTAGACATATGTAAGTATATGTAGGCACACACATGCCACACGTGAGTAGAGGTCAGAGGTCAGAGGACACCTTGCAGAGAAATCACTTCCCTCCTTCTCCCCTGCAGGTCCTCAGGCTTGGCAGCAGGCACCTTCATCAGCCTATAGGGGTCAGGTTGGCCCCTATATTAGCTTTTTCAAATGTTCCGATCTCCAGTAAAAACAAATACCAACAGATCCAATGCCTCTTCCTGATTCTGTGAATTCATATTGTCACCTTGACAGGATCTAGAATCACCTTGGAGATAAACCTCTAAGCACATCTGAGGAAATTTGTAGACAGGGTTAATAAAGGTGGGAAGAGCCACCTTAAATGTGGGAAGAACCACCTTCAATGTGGACTATGCCACTTACTGAATAAAAAGGAGAAAGTGAGCTGAGCACTGGCTTCTCTTGGCAAATTAGCTTGGATTTGCCCCAGGAGGAGCCTTCAAAGGGTGCAGCTCTTGCCCTCGGGGTGCCTTTTCTAGGGTGTCTCTTTAATCAGGCCGATCTAACACATAATCTTTGCTTGCCTGCAACCTTAAATCCCCTCCTCCCCGTGCCACAGGGCACATCTTCCCTTTCTCTGGCTTCCTGACTAGGGCTGCAAGGCAAACAGGTTCTTCACACTTCTGCCACCATGCCTTTCCCATCGGGATGACTACAGGCCTGAACAAACTCTATTCCCCTAAGCTGCTTGAGCCTGGTATTTACACAGCAGTGAGACGTAACCAGTACAACTGCCTTTTCTCAGCTTTCTCTCCTGCTCCACGTCCCCGCTTGCATTCTCTTGCTCGACCCACCCCTTTACAAAGTTCTAGAAAGGCTTCCGTTCGTGTGCCACCATTTCCCACCTCACTTTCAACCCTCCCTCACATCCTCATCCCGTCCTCATCACTGACACTAGCCACTGCTGGTGGCCAACATGGACTCCCTAAATTGACCGCCCTCTGATTTGCCCCGCTAGGTGATTCCTGAGGTACATGGAGAGCTGACTGCTTCTCGTCCTTACTGCACAGGGTCTTGAAGCCATCTCAAACCAGCTCAAAGAGTCACCTCAGTGTCCACTGCTTCCAGCATCTTCCACTCTGCTAGCAAACCCCATCTACCATGAAGGCCTATAGGTTTTACTCCTTAAATAGCTTTCAAAAAGATCTATTTTTTCCTCTAGCTACCTCACCACTTTTCTGGCACGCGTCCACCCTGCTCTCATGACTATGAAGGGCTGGAGGGCTCAGGGGAATCTCTTGTGAGAGCATCTCCAATTATAGCCCCTCTAAGCCTATCATCAAAACCCTTATTTCCCAGTGCTCTCCAAGGAAAGCTCTGCCTTCCCCAGGCTCATCAGGCACTCACCAGCACTTGCAGCTTTTCCAGCCAGATGACCTTGTTGCTGTTATTAAAAGTGCAGGGTTCCCTTCCTCCCTCCAGGCCTTTGCACACCCTATTCCCCAACTCCCAACTCTGCTCCCATACTCCCAGTTTAACTCTGTGGCTCATCAGCAAACAGGACCACCCTCACTTCCCCGTGGAAGGCTTCTCTGAATTTTACCCACAGTCCTGTATAGCTGCAACTCTAACAAATGTGTGTACCATAAGGCTGCAAGGCTAGCCATGCTTCCTCACTACATCTAACATAAGGGAGGCCAGGAGCAGATGGCATGCGCTCAATGTCTGTTAATAATGTTCACAGACATTCATACTCGTCTTGATCCTCTCATTGTTTAACATATTTTTATGTAGTCTTTGAGAATTTCATGCTCACATACATATTTCTCTCATATTCACCGTCTCCCTGCCTCCATCCATTCCTAGATCTCCCCATATATGAGTGTGTGCAGCCTTCTCCCAACTTCATGCCCTTTTTTAAATAACCCACAGAGCTCAATTGAGCAGTCCACATCCTGATGAACCTACCAACGTCCTTCCAAAAACCACACACCCCTAAAGAACACTAACTCATCCCTCCCCAGCAGCCACCAACTGTCAACAGCTCTTCATTAAGGGTTGGGGGCTCATGAGCCCCTCTCGTTCATGCTGGAAGACATTCCCATTTTGATAAGTGACTTCTGTTCTGTGAGTACTTAATCAATTACCATCTATTTTTCTAAATTGGCAGCCCAGCTGGTACAGCGTAAACGTATGTTGACTTTGAAAAGATCTCACTTCTAAATGTGTCTAAAAGTAGAGTGCCAATAAAGATGAATTAATACTGCTATAATATTTTCTACCTTTAATTTCTTCCATCCAACATACGGTATGATTCAAAACTTTCACATATATATATACAACAATCTGCACTATGTTCCTAAAGTCTTATCAACTGTCTGACTAATATTGTAGAGTTATTTACCATTCTCAAGGGCCTAACATTGTAGGACTTAATCAACTGTAAGTCATTTGTAAATGAACAAGCAAATGAGCAAAGATGAGCTACTTACCCAGCCCAACAAACTAGAAACCTACTTAAAGCTGAGGAGTAGAGGTTCCTGGCTCATTGTAGGATCTGTGTAAATGCTGATAAAATGTCCATAATTGATGGGAGCATGAATTCTAGCTGTTCTTAATAAAACCCGGAGTCAGATATTAGGGGAAGAAAGCTGAAGGATCAGAGAAGCAGAGCAGCCACCAGGGAGACCTTTTACCTCTACCAATGCTCAGACTGAAGGGACGATTCTGTCTCAGACTGTCTTCTCAGACTGTGTCCTCAGACCCCATCTTCAGATTGCAGGGGCATCGTCAGTCGGCACTGAGCTCTGTCTCCTAACCACTTTATATTCCTCTCTCTGCCCAGCCACATCACTCCAGTCTCCACCTCCCTAGTGCTGAGATTAAAGGCGTGGGATCCCAAGTGCTGGGATCACCTTTGTGTGAGCTCTATTTCTTTTAGACAGATTCAACCTAGTGTAGCCCAGGGTGGCCTTGAACTAACAGAGACCCCTCTGCCAGCGTTTAGAGGACTAAAGGTGTGTGCCACCACTCCCTGGCTTCTAGTGGCTTAGTTCTGGGCTCTGACCTTCAAGCAAGCTTTATTCGTTAAAACACAAACAAAAACATCTCTCACAGGTTTTACAATGTCTGTGCAAAGAACAGCTGTACACCATACTTTACATGCCTGGAGAAACTGGCAAGCATTTGGGCAACTGCACACAAACATCTCAGCTAACTGTGGCTACAGGTTTTTTTTTTTAATTTTTATTGGGTATTTGGGATTGATTCTCATATATGCAGAACAACTGCTCTACCACTGAGCTACATCCCTAACAAGGACAGAGTCTCCCTAAATTCCTAAGTTGTTCTTGCTGGCTTTAAACTCACTCTATATATTCTGGCTTCAGTCTTTCAAGTAACTAGGATTACTGATGTAGGCCACCGGCCCTAGATTGTTATTATTTTATGTTTAATAGATGTTTTGACAGTAGTCTGTGCATCATGTGCATGCCTGGTGCCCCAGGGAATCAGAAGAGGATATCCAAGCCCTTGGAAGTAGAGTTGAGAAAAGTTGTGAGCTAACAATGAAGGTGCTAGGAATAGAGCAGCCAGTGCTCTTCACAGCTAAGGGGTTCCTCTTAACTTCCCGCTTTGTTATTTTTAAATTATGACCTGCTGGGCATATGAAAAAGTTAGGAGAATTACAAGTTCATCAAATGTCTCCTTTTCCTGTTCTGAGCATCAAGCTCATGAACCATCATCGAGGCTGTTAAGGTCTGCAGGGCATACCAACAGCAGGTAACCCATAAAGATCCTCTAATAGCCGTGTGTGTGTATTTCGTGGTGTGCAGGTGAGTTCGAAGGACAATCCTATAAACCACCTGCCTGTCAGGAACGAACGTGTTCTAAAGAGACCGGGACTTTCCTCTTTGGCTAATCAGACTGTGTGAGGAAAGAACCCAAGAAATTTAGTACTCTTTTCCCGCTGACAGGAAATGGAGGACCGCCTTGCGTCATTCAGGAGAGGAACCTGCCTCAAGGAGTCAAAATTTGTCAGATGACCCTTTGGGGAGACTCTGAGGAGACAATGGAGGGCAAGAGACCATGCCTTGGGAGACTGCTCCCAGTGCCCACCTCTTGCTGGTTAAGCCCCACCCTCCTGTCAGGAACTCCTGGAGATGGACTGGGGAGCTCACTGGATCTCTGTCCCTCTTCCCAATGTGGTCACACTGAAGAAATCTCCTCCTGCTTGCCACTATTAATTTGGCTCCTTTAATTGGCTTACTGGGATGGGTAGCCAAACCTAGAATGTTGGAGTATGGGCTGTGACCCCTAAGTCTGGTAACAATGTTCCAACCTTTCTGTCCCCAGCAGCATGTAAAAACAAACTTTAATTCTGCCAGCTACAAACCCTGGCGGCTGATACTTAACGTTTGTTTTGATGATAACAAAGCATAACATATCTCACATATATATGATGTCATATATGTATACACACTCATCATATACATGTATGATATATATTTGTACATTTCTAACCTGGCTTTTCTTTACCTCACAATTCTATGTAATAATTACAAGCACAGGAGGCCAGGACAGGAAGGAAGCAAATATATTCCCTAATTGAGGCTCTGCACGGATCACCCAGAGAGAGAAACAGCACAGCAGTGGTGGCCGCACCCTTGCACCGCAGGGCAAAGAACTCTGACAACTCCTATCTCTACTGAAAATCTCTTTAACCAAAGATTTCGCCTTATCTGACATATAATCTTGTCTCTCCGCTACAGTTTTTAAGGCCTCTAAGATCTTTCTTGCTCTCTGTTCAGTGCAGAGCTCCCCTGGCCACTGCTGTTCGTTCTTTTTCACTCTTTTGTGGGGAGAGACCTGCAGTGACTCTGCAGCTCAGGAGCGACCCGAGGCAAAGTCTGACTTCCCTGAAATCCTCCTGCCTCTGCTTCCCAAGTGCTAAGATTTCAGGGATGAGCCACGACACCCATCTTGAGGTCTTCCTTGCTGTAGTTTATTTCTGAAGGAAAGGGGTTTCTGATAAAGATTCTTCTCATGGAGCCCCTTAGTCCACGCCAAAGAGGCATGGCACAGCAAGTGTGGAATCCCCATCTCCTTAGTTTCTCCCTGAGAATCCCTGCGCCCTCTGACGAGGTTTCCTTTTCATTACAGGGTTATTAATTGGATTTTAACCACCTGTATTCATAGCTTCCTCAACTGCTTCAGTTTGGGGTATTGTGTTGTTGTAGATGGGGTGTTTGCTGTTTTGTTCTGTTTTGCTTTGCTTGTTTTCAGCACTCAGGACTGAACTAGAGCCTTCTTAGCATGCTAGGCCAGCACTGTCACTGAGCTCCGGGCTCTCTAAGTTGCCCAGATTGGCCTTGAACTTCCCATCCTCCTAGCCTTTCCATGATTCATGTTTTAGCTTTTATCTTAAAAATAAATGAAATCTAGTATAGTTCATGTATTGTACATCAACCTTTATCTTTTTCTTTCTTTATCTCACTCTCTCCCGCTTTTTAATCTTTGTGGTTGGCATTTATCCCCGGACTTTCATTTTTTTTTTTCCAACAACGCCTAATAAGCAATGAGGCTGCCGGAGGCCCCCACAGACAAATGTCAGGAGCCATTTCCCCACTAACAATCATTACAGGAACCATCACCCTGGGGAGTCTGCAGAAGGCCCCTCACCCAATTAGCAGCAATCTCTTAGAGGAACCCGCCTCACATTCCAGCTATCCAGGGAACCAGGTGTGGCCACTTGACTTCCTAGCCTACCTCCTGGCCTACGTGACCTGGAACACGCGGCAAGAATCCAGTTACCCTGCCCCCCATTCCTTACCATATATAAACTGTAACCCATCCCTAATAAACGGAGGCTTTGACAAAACTGCTTGGCCTCCTTCTTCTGTCTTAGCTCATTCCCTTCCAGGTAGCGCCCCTCCGAGACCCTGGAATTACTGATTGCGGGTGGGTTACTAACCCCTAGACTGAGTAGCCCACCCAACGCAATCCACAGACAAAGACCCTTTCCCCGTTCTCCTCCACCCCACTGCTTCCCACTCCCAACTGTCACTGAGCTCGACCTGCTCATAGGAAATCAGCTGAGTTTCTAGGGCCAACAGGCAGCATACATGTGATTTACGTGATAAATGTTGCCTCCTCTCATCTCACTCCACGTACAACTTTTTATAAAGAAGCTTTTGTTCTTTAAACTTCTGAGTTCCCGATTACAGGCACTGAATTTAGGAGAAACCAAAATGTCTGGAGCCAGGAGGCCACAGTAGTTGGGAAGTCGCACCACAAACTGCTGCAGTAGCTGGCGCAAATCAAAAGGATGGGTTTTTTGAAGCTGGTCCCATTTGAGAGTTTGTCATTAATAAAATTAACATTTCCAATTCCGTGCTAGACCCGAGTCTTAGGAGTCTGCACTGTCAGGGTCCTGACACTGAGGGACCGAGTGGCAGAGCGTCAACTGGAAGGCTCCTCATCTTTTTCTCCCCAGCTTCTGGTATGCTTATTTTCAATCAGTGCCCATCCCTTCCTGGAGAGAGATCCCAGCAGGAGCAGCTTGGCTTAGAACATCTTCTGGCACTCTGCCAACACTGTGAAATCAAGGGAAGACTGGACAACGCACACTACACACACACACACACACACACACACCCCCGCAACAGTTCTATTTTTAAGCTGGAGTGGGGGGTGCAGAACTGGGACACCTGCCAGACTTCCCGGGAAGTCAGGTTCTTCTCACCTCCAAATCAACAGTCCACTGGCCACAGGGAAATCCTTGGCTTGCAGGGGTGGCTGAGGCAAGACTCAGCTTCCTACCTTCCGCTTTCTTTTTCCCTTCTGTCCCCGCAGGAAAGTATTCAGTGCGGTCAGAGAAGCTGAAGAGCCACTCAATGGACTGAGAAGACTTATTGCATTTAGCTGGAGAAGTAGAATCAAATCCCAGCCCCAGTTCTTCCTTTAAACGCGTGTATCACATTCTATTGTGTGCACAGGGTTGTGTGTGTTTTCAGGGATGTCAATCCCAGTTCTCATTAGTGACTTTGGTTAAAAGCAAGGTAGCCAGGCCAGGCATGGTGGTGCACACCTTTAATCCCAGGTGGATCTCTGTGAGTTCCAGGACAGTCAGAACTACCTATTAGAGAAACCCTGTCTCTAAAAGGAAGAAGGCATCCTCTTCAGCTACAAATTCTACACAACAGGCATAAGAATGCCTACACTGTAGGCGATTGTATAGTTTAAGCGCGGTAATGCCTTAACTGTACCTATTAGAGTACACAATACAGACAGCTATGTGTGGTAAACCATTTAATGGCTATCCATCACTTTGTAACGTGACACCACCACTCTCAACCAAAGACAGAGCCTGCCTCTCCCTTCACCCACGGGGGCTGCAGCAGAAGGGAGAACGCGGTGGTCAGAGAGCAGAAGCAGCTCTCACAGCAACCATCTGCCCTGTGTGCGCAGACTGTTGTGCTGGCCATGAGGCCCTGAGGAGGAAACTGAGGCTGACAATTGCAGTTGGCAGCCAACCCTTAAAACTAATGACTAACCACAGGAGCAGGCCTTCTGGAATCTTCCAGCCTCGTGACCCTGAAATTAATGCACACACTTCCTGAGTCTGTACCCCGCAGAGGAACTGCCTAGCCACCCCCACCCCCATTTCTCAAGAAATAAGAAAACATTGTTTTAAGATTCTCAAGCAAGAATGGTGATCCCAGTGTGGTGGCAGATGCCAGTAAACCAAGGGAGATTGGAAGGTGGAGGCAGGAGGGTCAGGAATGCAAGGTCATCCTTGTCCACAACAGTCCAAGGCCAACAAGTGGCTATCAGAGAGCCTCTTTCAAAACAAAATAAAATAGAACTTGGCTGAGCACAGTATCACGCGTCTTTAATCCCAGCATGCAGAGGCCAGCCTGGTCTACACAATTGTTCCAGGCCAATCAAGGACACAGAGCGAGACCTCGTCTTAAAAAAAAACAAAATATATACAACAGTGCTTTATGCTAGAAATCCTTTCCTTAGCAAATGTCACACCTACTTCTCTGGCAGACCCAAATCATTCATTCCGTATCTAAATCCTTCAGTACCCAAGTCCTTCTTTTTCTCCTTGGCCTAAAAGCCCTGAAACTTGTCTACCAGACACCCGATCTGAATTTGATAGCTTAGATAAGGAGACTTCTCAGCAAAGAAAACAATAGCAAAAAGAGACATCCCGTAGAATGGAAGAACATCTCTGCTAGCTATATTCTAACAGGGGATTCAATAAAATATATAAAGAACTCAAAAAAAAAAAAATCAAACACCAAGAAATCTAATCTATAAATGTGCGAGTGAATAGGACAATTCTCAAAGAAGTACAGACGGCCAGTAAATACACAGGAGACTTAGGAGACAGCGGCGGTTGGTCACCAAGGAAATGCAAATCAAAACTCTCTGGAGAGTACCTGCTCAGCCCAGTCATTAAGCTATCAAGTAAACAAACACCAAAGGGTAGTGAGGGTAGGGGTGACGTGGGAGTAAGGAACTCACTGCTGGGGGCGGGGTGTCAATCAGCAAGGACACTAAAAGAATCAAAATAGAACTACCACCTGATCCAGCCACAGCACTCCTGGGGACACGCCCTAAGGAAATCAGCGGGCTGGAGAGATAACCTGCCTGTCCGGGTGACTGCAGCAGCAGTCACAACAGCCCGCACGGAATCAACTGAGGTGGTGTCCATTAAAGGCACATGAAGAACGGAAGGCAGTGTTCTAGGAAGCCACAAAAAGAACAAAACTTCCATTTGCAGGAAATGGGTGGGGCTACAAACCCACCTTGGGCGCTTTCTCTCCGGTGTGGAATCTAGTTTGCTTTTGTTTGTTTGTTTTGTTTTAATGTATGTGACGTGACATTACAGGGGAGGGGGAAGACTACTTGGGAGGAAAAGAAGTCATTTCGAGAGAGGGAAACAAAAGAGGAGGGTAAGTGGGGAGAGTGACAAATATTACAAATATTATATATTTTATCGAGTACGGAATCTACAATTTATAAACATATAAATAAATGGTGACCCCATTTTAATTAGCATGCCGCACCGTGGGCTTCGTTTCGACACCTCCATATAGGCATACATGGGACTTGGCTCACATTCACCTCCCTGTATCTATATACTCTTTTCCTCTGCTCCATCCCCCTGGGTCCTAGAAACAGGACCATCTGAGAAAAAATAAAATTCCTAAAACATGAAACAAGACAGCCAAGGATCGGATCATACCCATCTTAGGTAGCCTTTCATTCTGCTACCTAAGGGCCCCTTAACACTGCCCAACGTCCTGAGCACAGATTTTTCTCATCTCTTCCTCTGAGACTGCCTTCACCCAATACCAGCTCTAGCTGCACTATTAGCCAACAAAGTTGGTATTTACCAACCTGATTCAGCCTCCAGTGTGGAACCAGACCGGTCGTCAAGCGAAGTGACGTGGTTTTAGTTCTTGTTTTGTTCTTTCCTGCTGAGAACTGGCTGTCCTGAAACTCAGTACGTAGACAAGGCTGATCTTGAATTTATAGAGACGTGGTTTTGTTTGTTTGTTTGTTTTTGTTTAACTACAAATCTCACGTTTGAATTCCTGAAACACAGGGAATCAAGCAAAAGGAAGTTAGCAGTGGCCCACAGCTGCCACTGCCATGTGAAGGACTGTCCCAAAAGCTTCGCTGAATGATGCAGGCCTGTAATTCCAGCTACCTGAGAGGCTGAAGAGGAGGCCCACAGATGGGCACTGCCTGGGCTACAGAGATCTGTGCTAGGAAGCTGTTACTGAGACCAGTATTTGGTGGCTGCAGTTCCAGAAGCTCAGACCCCCCTCCCTTCTGAAGAGTCACTTCCCCAGCTTTATGAGCTAGGGTCAGACTAATACATTCAAATCACACAGCTGTACAGCCTTGTGAAGAAACTGTCCAGGAAGACTATCACGTTGCTGTTTATTTTGGTCATGTGTTCCTTTAGGTCCTGTTAAAGCTATTTCTGGGTTAAGCCCAAGACCTTACACCTCACCCTACTGACCTTTTACGGAGCGCCCTGGCTAGCACCGAAAAACTTGATCTGAAATGGCCTCAGAAAGCCAAGCCACACGGTTTTACTGTGTGAAGCACAAACGGTTGGTTTGAACAGAGCCCCTGCAGGTGTGGTGGTGTTGCCTTGATTAAAAACTCGGAAGAAAAATGCATCTTGTGTAGGTACAGGGGGAGGCGGTTATCACATATGTGTGAACGTGTGTACGGAAGCCAGGAGTCCACATCCATATCAGAGTCTTCCTAAACCACTCCCCACCTTGTTTTCAAAGACAGCACTGCCCAAACTCGAGCTCAGTGATTAGCTAGACTAGCCGGCCTCAGAACCAAGAACAGACAGAGTTCTCTGGTCTCCCTGCCCAGTATCCTGAACTGAGTTACAGATCAATTCTCTTTGGCTACTAAAGTATTATAAACCAGAGCTTGCAGCAAGAAGAGAAGAGGACTTCAAAGAATACAAGGGGGCCTTCCTCACACTTCAGCGCTTTTATGTTTTGTTTTCCCCCTAAATTCAATTTATGTTGCTATAGTATGTGTGTGTGTGTGTGTACATGTGCTTGTATGTATGTGTGTGTGTGTGTGTGTGTGTGTGTGTGTGTATTCAAGTTGTCCTAAGTCCCTTCTCCTTCCAGTTCCAACGCTGTGACTGAACCTAGGGCTCAGGCGTATGCTAGGGAAGCTTAGACTGCTGAGCTACATCCCTGTGTGCTTATCAGTCAATCTATTTATTTACGACAGGGTCTCACATAGCACACACCTAACAAGAATCTGCCACAAATGGTTGGGAAAACAGGGGCTATTGTAGGCCATAGAGGCCATGATCAAGCCCTCCAAATCCACAGTGTCTCAGGGTTTGTTTCTAAGATGTGAATCTAGGAGTTGCCTTTGCTTCAGGGATCAGCCTTCCTACCTGGCCTCCCAGCCCAACCTTTATCTTGCCCTACAGCACTTCATTTTTCTACAAAACACGGAAGAAATCTTTCTGGTAACACACGGGCTTTCAAGAACATGAAGAGTAAACCTGGAGATTCAGCTCAGCTGGTAAAGGGCTTGCTGTGCAGTCCTGAGGACCAGAGTGAGTTAGGATCTCCAGCCTCCCACTGTGTGGTGGCTCCCACCTGCAGAGACAGGAGGATCCAGGGACTTTCTGGCCAGCTAGTCTGGCCAACACTGAGCTCCAATTTTTTAGGGTAATGTTGTCTTTAAAACCAAGGTGGAAAGAGCAGGGGGGCGGGGGCACATGATTAAAGGCCATATCTTTAATCACAGTCTGCAGAGGTAAGGTGGATCTCTAAGAATTTGAGGCTATCCTGATCTGCATAGTGAGTTTCAGGACAGCCAGGGCTACAGAGTTTATTATACAAATAAACAAGGTAGAGAGTAACTGGGAAAGACATGAATGTGGAATCCTGGCTCACACACACACACACACACACACCTACACATACATACACAACAAATAAAAAAAAGACAAAGGATATTGCTTACTCTGAGCAAAGCTGTAATTTTGTTTTGTTTTGTTTTGTTTTTCGAGACAGGGTTTCTCTGTGGTTTTGGAGCCTGTCCTGGAACTAGCTCTTGTAGACCAGGCTGGTCTCGAACTCACAGAGATCCGCCTGCCTCTGCCTCCCAAGTGCTGGGATTAAAGGCGTGCACCACCACTGCCCGGCCAAAGCTGTAATTTTTATGAGTCTTTTAAAAAGCATTAACAGGGGGCTGGAGAGATGACTACCAGTTAAGAGCACTGGCTGTTCTTCCAGAGGACCTGGGTTCAATTCCCAGCACCCATATGGTAGCTCACAACTGTAACTCCAGTTCTAGAGGATCTGGTACCCTCACACCAATGCGCGTGTGCCACCACCTCCCAAAGAAAATTTTTAGAAAACATTAACAGATTACAAAATTTGATTAAATTCATGGGTCCCGATATTTTTACATGTCTTAGAACAAGCATGTTAATCAAGCAAGACTAGTTTTAAAAACTGTGTCCCTAAAATGCAACACTGTCTAGGGGGCTTTTAGATTTCATTTAAAAAATTAAAAATTTGCCGAGCAGTGGTGGCGCACGCCTTTAATCCCAGCACTCGGGAGACAGAGGCAGGCGGATCTCTGGGAGTTCGAGGCCAGCCTGGTCTACAAGAGCTAGTTCCAGGACAGGCACCAAAGCTACAGAGAAACCCTGTCTCGAAAAAAAAAAATTGAAAATTCATCAATTAAAATTCCTTTTTGCTGCCATTCCAATAAGTAAACTGATACCAAGATGGAAGGCATTCTCAATACAGTCAAATGCGCTTTCCTTTTCTTTTCCTTTGTAGGGCTGGGGGCTACATGGAGAGGCTTACAGGGCTGTCTCCCCCTTCTGTGTTCCTTCCCAGCCCCCAAATACATCTCTCTATGGATTCAATGAAGAAAATGAAGTAAAATGAACTTGACCAAATAGTTTCTCCTTATCCCCCCCAAACTGAAAGTTAAATGAGAACCAAGATAAACACCTCATTAGCGTACAGTTGTTTCTAGAATACAGGATCCAAAATTGGGCTCACAAGAGTTGCTGGACAGATACCCAAAGCTGGGGGATGTGAGAGATAATAGTAGTGAAACCAGAATTGAAAGCCTTGAACAAATGCCAGGCAGATAAAAAAGGGTGAAGTCAAACACCTAAAAACATCACCTGCGGTAAGAAAGGCACATAAGGAATCCAGATGGTCCCAAAGGGAGATCCCCACTAGGTCGAAAGTCAATGACAAAAGCAAACGGTCACCAAGCAACAGGCTAGGGTGGATGCTGATGCCGGTGTACTTCGTTTCGGTAGGTTTTGTTTTACCACCTGGTAGAAGTGTTCAGGGGTTAGGTGTTGGGAGTCAGATGTTAACTGTTAGGAAAAGGGAAATCAAGAACCTGAAGAACAGTTTCAGCTCTTAGCCAACTCCAGGGCACACAGCAGAACTAGCTGCCTGACACTGGGTAGGGCAGAAACCTGAATTTGACCATGGATCATGAACTAGACCTCTGAGAAAGTCTTGGTCGCCTGGCTGGGTAATAAAAAAGAATGAAGAATGAGAATACTGTTCCAATTCTTGGTGAGGCCAGCAGCCAACTTCTCACTGAGTTCAGTGGGCAAGTGAGGCTTAGAAACAACACAACACACTCCCTGAGCTCTGCTCAGAACTCCCCAAAGCCACGAAGTAGGAGCCTCCTACTCATCCATCCCTCATCCAAGCCCCTGTGCTCCGCTAGGCAGTCCACAGAAGTGGGACCTGACCTAAATCCATCAGCTACTTGTTCTCGGCATTGGTTCCCCCACTTACCCTACAGAGAGAAAGCTACTGGCCCAGAGAAATCTGCTTTGAAATCCAAATGCAACTTCCTTTCCACACATCTTCCTCCTAGCCCTTCAAAAGCAATGGCTTGGCTTTGTGGTGAAAGGGAACAAGCAGAAAGTCCCTGTCTGCACCTGCCCATCCAGCTGCCTTTTTATCTATATGAGTCTCGTACCCCTCACAGACCGGATGAGTTCCCACACTCCCTTCTGTCCCCACTGACAGATCCAGACAGCTCCTCCAACATCTCCACCTCCAACCCCCCCCCCCCCCCCCCCCCCCCCCCCCCCCCCCCCCCCCCCCCCCCCCCCCGCTGACCCTCATTAAACCCGATTTTCCACTGTTTAAACAAATAGAGGACTGGAGGTGAGGGGTTCCCTGAAATGCAGACTAGAAACAGAATAAGACGAGAAACTTGTTTCAGATACTCATCTGCTTAGTCATGTTCTGGGTCTCAAAGTAAAACTGCACTTTCTGACGTCCTAGCCCCAAAAGTTTGGAACGTGGCTTCAAACAAGCCTGGGACATTGGTCCCATTGTTTAACAGCTTCTTTCTCCCACGTGACTCAAGCTCTGATCAGATGTGCAGCTATCTTCTCCCGGGACTATCTTCAAGAACACTAGCCTCACACACTGCTTTACAAACTCCTTATGTATCCATAGGATTCACCATCATTTCATCATTTATGCCCCGGCAAGGCTACAGCATGCATGGGCAGCCCGTTTACGGTGGTTCTTTAGTTGTTCCTATCCTGGGCAGTCCAAATGCCTGTGTTATTGTTTTACCCAAGATTCCAAGGTCCCACATCTTCCTTTACGCTGTCTATCCAGCGCTTTTTGGGCCTTGCTCTTTACCTTCTCCCGTGCACTCCTCCAAGCAGGGCTATCTTTGGGTATCTGCTGTCATTCATTCTCATAACATGACCCAAGTATCTCAAGCGCTGCTGCCGTATCCCGTGCACCTCTCCCTCAATACACCCGTGTTATCTGAACAAAGAATTCCCTTTCTATTTCTGCTTTATCCTAGCTTCTCCGGTCAGGGATCCGCTGGCTGCATGTCCAAGGCCTTCCAAGGAGCAGCAGGCCTCAGAGCAGCAGGGCTCCGTTTCTCCACCTTTCTTTCACCCTTTAAAGAGAAACACGGCCAAAGTACCCCCAGGCTTCCTTAAAAAAATCACCTAGCTTTCCTGACGTGATGTGTTCACACAAATAGTACCGTGGAGAGTGTCAGGTGAATATAGCTGTCCCCACCACCCAGTTCAAGTCTGTTTGCCATCCCAAGGACAAACACACGGTTACTCCGCCTCCACACTGCTCTCTCTTTCCCCTCACGGGGCAAGCGGAAGTAGGGATAGCACCAGGAAACTGCACTTGGTGGGACACCTTCCTTGCTTAAGGACGATGGCACAAGCTATCCAACTTAACTCTCCTGACTTTACCCTCCAGGTTTCCCGCCCTTGTACATATGCCCACTACTCTAATTAGGCCACTACTGTCCTCAAGAGAACGGCAGTTTTCCGTATCTCAGCGGAGAAGCCCAGGCTTCTTAACCTCCCACACCATACTAAAGCTCAAATGACTCTTTAGTCTGTGAGACAGAGAATATTAACTTGGAAGCAGGTGAAAGGAGATTTGAGGTCTGAAGAAGTGTTTATGAACTAAACTGTGTGGTGTCCTCTAATAAATGTCGGGCTTTGAGAAGCATGCAGACACGCCAGGTCTCTTTTGGAGCACCAAGGGAGGGGAGTGGACAGGTCTGATGGCTATAAAGCAGCAGCCCTTGATGGTGAGGGACAATAAATCCTCAAAGAATGACAGTGCAACCTCAAGCCTACTCCACTCCCTCTTCGCACCCCGGAGCCTCCCACGTCCCTTCAGAAATCCAGACTCTTTTGCCCCATTAGTTATATTAGTCCAGGAAGGTGGCCATCCCTGCCAACAGACTACTTCCTCCTACCCACTCCTTGGCAGGGAGTGCTCTTACCTAGCTGAGCACTCACTGGGACCTCTGAGAACTCAGGGCTCCCAGGGCCTCTGTTGGTAAGCCAGTGGAGATTTCAGAAGAAGACCCAGGACAGGGAAACTCTGGCTTCTTTACTCTGTGGGTCTAGTCAGAAAACCCATAGCAAAGGACCATCTTCTCTGGTGACCGATGGTTTCAACTCTCTGACAACCATCAGCCCTCGTCCCTTCCAAGTGATTTCAGGACTTTAGTGGTGAGACCCATAATTCTTTTCCCCAAGTGATGAAGGCTTTTACTTGGAAGGAACAGAAACACAAAGCTAATAATAATGACTAAGCAACTGGGTCAAAGGCATCCAGCCCAGACAGATAAAATGCAGGCAAGATGACACAGTAAAGAGGCAAACACTGGACAGAGGGATTCAGAAGAAGGATAAGAAGCTCCTTCAAAATAAATTCTCTGGGCATAGGAGAGGGGAAACTCGGGCAAGCTAGCCTTTCAAGTTTGGCATTGTAGGCATGCATTTCAAATTTAGTTTTATCCACACAATTTAAGGAGAATAAAAGAGAAAAGATCTTGAATCTGATAGATCACTTAAAATAGGGAAGTGGTACTCCTAAATTTATTGACTTAGGAGCTACTGACAAAGGTAAGGCAGTGCTCCATCCGGCACCACGTGTTCCTACAGAGGCATTTCACCTCAAAACACCCCCATCCAGGATCCTTTCTTTTTTCAACTTCTTGACCATGTAAAGGTTTTCCTAAATAAAATGACAGACTTGTGTCTACTTTACACATTGATTCCCACCATCCACCCAATTCGTCCACACTGCCTCCAAACTGATGCTTAAAAATTAATTTAAACATCAAAGATCACTTTTTAATATTTTGTAATTTTACATGCCCACTCCCATTGACTCGCAAATACAATTGAAAACAAACAAACAAAAATCCACAGGCCAGCAAGTGACCCTTAAGTGAACTTAAAGAACTCAAAACTACTTTCACACAGGCTTCCCTAACACCTTGGAAAGGTGGGAAAATAAATACTGGCATTAGACTTCATTTCCTAACAGGGTAAACGAAGGCACTTAGTTTAATCAACTTGCCAGGGGTTATATGGCTGGAAAGAGAAACCAATTCCCCCCCCCGCCCCCCCAGTAGACTTCAGCACTCAGGGTGGCTAAAAATGGGGACCCCCCCCTTAAGAGCTGCGGGGGTAAATAAAAGCTACGTGTTTTAGAAAGAGGCTGGGGAGAATGGGGGATGCCACTTGATGCGTCCGATTGTGAGCTGATCTCTTGCAAGAAAGCGTCCCCTGCAGGCCCAGAGGTTGCACCCACCCGTTTTGGGCTCAGACCCCTTAGGCGCCGCTAACCAAGTAGAAAAGCCAGGACCGGACCGAGCAGCCCGGCAGAGCCGAGTGGATCTCGGGGTGGCGCCGCGGGCCGGGGACACCATCTGCTCCAAGCCAAGCGGCGCGGGGCCGGTGACAGGAAGGATGCTGCGCCGCCGCACACCTGCCAAAGCCTCCCGCGCGCTCCCACCCGCCTCGGGCGCCCGAGCTCGGCCGCGCTAGGCCGGTGCGACGCGGCGCCGTGCCCGAAAGCAGCGCTGGGCGAGGCCGCCCTCCTCCCGGACCCCGTCCAAACGGCGTCACCTGTGCCGGGTCCCGGGATGAGTCGCGCGGGCGGCGGCTGCGCGGAGCCGGGAGAGGGCAGCCGGGTTTACAGGCGCCTGGTCATCCGGCCGGGCCGGAGGACTGCGCCGGCCGGAGCCACGCGCGAGATGCTCGCGGGAGCCGGGGACGCCTGGAGGAGCAGTCGCCGAGGCTCGCGCCGCCGCTGCCGCCGCGCCCGCCCGGACTGCGGGCTCGGGTTACCGCAGAGCGGCTCCTTAAAGGGGCCGCGGCCGCTCGGACTCGGCTGGCGCTCGCCTCGGCTCCGACCCCAGGCCAGAGTGGGCGGGGCCCGGAGGCCGCGCGTGGGGCCCACCTCCCCGCGCTGGAACTTAAATGCGCCGGGGGCTCGGAGCCGAGAGTTGCGGCGGTGGGGCTGCGATGGGATCCCGAGAGCTCACCCTCGGCCCGGGTGCTGTGAGTGTGCGGTTCGCGGGCTTTCCTAGCAAGTCACAGACCTCACAAGTGGGGAGAAGTATGTGAGTCCGCCCCCGCGGCGGTCAGCGCCCCGGCTCGCCACGTAACCAAAAACCTTTTCCAATGATGTATTCTGCTTTATATACCCAAATACTGGGCAAGTGATCGGCATGGTTTGCTTATCGGGAAGGGGATGAAAGGGCAATTGCTGATTTTTTTTTTTTTTTCTGCCACGTCTGACACGGCCAAAGTCGAGCCCCGCCCCGTTCTGGTTTGAGGCTGCAGGTGCGTGCCAAAGCGGGTAGGAGGCTTGTGTCTGCAAGAGGCGTGTTGTCTCTGAGCAGCCTCTTCCCAAACCCCTGGAGAACACCCTTGAAGGACCGCAAGCAGTCTAAAGAGTGTAGTGCCTGCCTAGCATGCCCAAGGCCCTGGATTTGATTTCCTTGTAACAAAAACGGATACAATAGCAATCCACTTACATCCGGGACCCCTCTGCAGTCAGGGTGTTTAAGTAAAACTGGACATTTTTATACAGGCTGAGTATCCCAAGTTGCCAAGTTCATAATCTGAGCTTTCTGACCTGCTGTATCAACCAGACAGAACTGCCTAGAAAAAAAAAAAACCACCGAAGTACATATAAGCTGCATAATTTGCAAAAAAAAAAAAGTCACAAGTCCAATTTTTTGGAAAGAAGTAAATTCTAAATAAATAGAATCATTTGGAAATTCCACCACTAATGACATAGGGCAGTTTGTGAGGAAGACCTACCAATAAAGCTTACGTATTTGACCTAATATGTACCCACACTGCGACAGAACATGCACAATACTATCACACCACATCTGTATTTAGATGCAACAGGAAAGTAATAGAACTGAAATCCTATTTATTACATCCTGGAATTTTTGTCGTGGGGCTGTTTACAGCTAATTGGCCTCACCAAAGCTCAATTTCTTCATCTATATAAATGGAACAGAAATTCAGTCATTTCTGAAAGCCCCCGGTCTTGGCAGAACCACAGAGGGAAACCTCTCTCTCTCTCTCTCCTCTCTTTCTCTCTCTCTCTCCTCTCTCTCTCTCTCTCTCTCTCTCTCTCTCTCTCTCTCTCTCTCTCTCTCTCTCGGCTACAGGGTCAGAAACGCAACCAGGAAAAGACCACGTAAGATAGTCGCCACGTTCTGCCCAAGGCTCTCAGAGCATTCCAGGGCAGCCGTGCTGTGCCCACACCTGTTTCGTCACAGATACTTCACAGCCTGCGTGGCCCTGGACTGTTTTGCTTTGCTCCATAGCTGCTTCGTGTGTTCCCGTAGCTGTATCATAACTCCGTGGGCTCATGATGGTCACAGGCAGCTATCTGTAGGGTCGGTCCAGATAGGACAAATTTCACAGTGCTATCTCAGGGCTCCGTCATCCACAGGCCCTCTCCTGGCTTATCATTGCCGGTTGTCAGTTGCTCTGTTCTGCCCTGATAAATGCACCATCATTACCTTTGACATCTGTAATTCTTTGACTCCGACAGTAATAACCACGCAAGCCAAGCAAACACACAGGAATACACTATACTTGTTGCCCTACTATTCCTTCATATTAGGCCTCTATAAATGCATCACCAAACTGCAAGAATGCATTGAGATTACACAGACTATATTACACAGACTCGGTGACTATATTAAGGACAAAGACAGATCTGAAAACAGTTCAGAAAATACTAGTTGGATCTCAAAGCTTATTTTTCTCCCTCTCCCCCCCTGAGACAAGAGTCTCAGGTAGCCCAGGCTAGCATCTAATTCATACAAGATCCACTGTAATACACTCCCAGCTTGAATGTTAAAACTTTTAAATTAATTTAAAAAACAGTGACTTTAGGAGAGAATATCAACTCTATATTTTCTGAAATTTTTATGCAATTTAACTTCTTTAAACAATTCATTTCCTTTAGTCTCCCTTAAATCCTAGTTACTCTTAATGAAACTTCAATGTTCTGTGTTTAACAAAGAGGACAAACATGGATCTACATAGGAAGGTGAAAAAGACAAGATCTTCTGAGTAAATTGGGAGCATGGGGGTCATGGGAGAGGGTAGAAGGTGGGAGGGGAGGAAAGTAGGGGAGCCGAGAAAAATATATAGCTCAATATAAACAATAAAAACATCTGTTTACTATGGGAAGTCCTTCTATATTTTTAATGTGTTGCCTCAAGGCTAAGTTGCACTTCTTATACTTTTTTTTTTTTTGGTTTTTTTCGAGTGCTGGGATTTCTTATACTTTTTGATCATAAAAATGGCTTAAGAGAGCCGGGCAGTGGTGGCACACGCCTTTAATCCCAGCACTTGGGAGGCAGAGGCAGGTGGATCTCTGTGAGTTCGAGACCAGCCTGGTCTAAAAGAGCTAGTTCCAGGACAGGCTCCAAAACCACAGAGAAACCCTGTCTTGAAAAACCAAAACAAAAAAAAAAATGGCTTAAGAGAAATAAAAGTATCATCTACTCTTAAAAAGAATACACACACACACACACACACACATATATATAAAATCCCTTAATTGATGTAAATTTCCCTGATGAATTAGTTTCCCAAAAAAATTCTTATACTTCTAAATAGAGCTGATTGTAAAATTGAGTCTGGAAATGACTGTTTTTAGAATAACAAGGTAGGTCAGGAAAAGCTATCTCAAATCTGCCTCAGTTCTCCTCTGACTGTGAGAGAGATGGANTGGCTTTATCATTTGGTTACTTGTGCTCTTGCTTGATCAGTTGTGTGGCTTTTACATGTAAATATTTTGCTGTTGCACACAAAGTTTTCTTCTGAGTTATTTCTTTAGCTTGCAGTCCCTGGATGAGAATCTTGAGTCAGGGTGTGAATGTACTACAGTTGTTGGTGTGTACACCAAATTCTCTCCAAGAGAGCTGTACCACTAGACTGCTGCTGTGCTGTTTATGGGGCGTCCGTACCATGTGTACCATGTCAGTTTTGTATTTCATGAGACTCTTTTCCGTTGTCAGTGTGTTGTTAGTATTCATATGACTATGTCAACATTACATTCAAGAATATTTCTGGGGCTGGAGAGATGGCTCAGCGGTTAAGAGCATTGCCTGCTCTTCCAAAGGTCCTGAGTTCAATTCCCAGCAACCACATGGTGACTCACAACCATCCGTAATGAGGTCTGGTGCCCTCTTCTGGCCTGCAGGCATACAAGCAAACAGAATACTGTATACTAAATAAATAAATAAATAAATAAATAAATAAATAAATAAATAAATACTTTTAAAAAAAGTACTTTCAACTGTGTTTTAAGAAGAAACTATTTGAAGATATTAAGAAAAGTTATCCCTATGGGGTGACATTCTGGATAACTTTTGGGTTCTTTTTGCTTACATTATATGTTTTTCTCCCTGGATACATGTGTATTGCTTTTGTTTACAGTTTAATTCTAATAAAATTAATATACATGAGTATATGAAAATCTTAAAGCTTCTTAAAGCTTCCAGTAAAAGCAATGGCTGCCCACTTCTCACCGATCTTCAGCCATTCTTCAAACCCTGCTGTGAGTTTCCTGTTTTCTAATACTATTCCCCTGCAGCTTCTTGATTTTCGGTTCTAGACATCATCAATTGACATCTCGTCACAGTATTTGAGGATCTAGCACCTTCCCACAAACACCATTGCCACCACATCCCCCCACACCTGCCCTGCCCTTGCTCCTAAATTAGCCTCATCACGATCGATAAACAGTAATTAAGGTTTACATAATCCTGACCTGGTGAAGGGAAGATATTGCCAAGTCAAGTAGCGTGCGTGTTAACACGTGTTCAATGTTCCCCCTCTGGAGCCAATAGCTGGCCTTGCTTTTTTTTTTTTTTTTTTTTTTTTTTTTTTTTTTTTTTTTTTTTTTTTTTTTTTTGCTTTGTAGAACGTGTATCTAACTTAAATGCTATCCTTATGTTTTAACATTTCCACCAAATACCCATTGGTAATGTCTTCCAACACCCAAATATGTCACTTTGACTCGACTCTCATTTTGCTGAGGCACTGACTCAGTGCTGTCTTCGAAGGGGTACTCAGGAAACAACACCGTCTTTTTCCTGTTCTCCCAGGGGTGTTGAAACAGCTGGTGCCTCCACAGTTCCTATGCCTCTTTGACTTTTTCTTCCTAGACTTTCTTTCCCATTATGCTTGAAAGTCTGAAACGTCCCAATCATGTATTTTATTTACAATGCGTCTTTTTCTCATTGATTACATCGAACACTAGGGGTTTCCATCTGACCTACAATTATTCATTTCCTTGAAGTTCTTGGTCGTAGTAGTGAATTCTGGGTAGTAGTTGTATGGTCTATTTTATTCCCTAAATGTATTGCTCTCTCATCTGATTCTGAATCCAGCACTCAAAAAGCTGGGTGTGCTGGCACACCTGCAACCTCGGGAGTGAAGGGAGGCAGGTGGATCCCAGAGGGCCCCTGGCCATCTATTTTAGCAAAATGGCAAGCTTCTGCTTCAGTAAGAGACCATGTCTCAAAAAAGTGAGGTAGAGAGCAGTAGAGGAAAGACACCCAGCTTGACCTGACTTCTGATTCCATTTGCATGTGCATAGGTGAGCACACCTACACACAGAGATAGCAAGCACATACACACACTCTCACACAGTGGTCTACTTGACCCACGTTCAGCACTTATGTCTCCATAAGCTCTTGCAGCAATCCCTGAGCCCTTGGACCTTTCCTATCAAAACATGGATGGCTCCTAGAAACCAAGACTATCTACACTTTCTTACTTTGATATTTACCTCACAATTTTGCAATTACCCTTTAACTCAGTTCATTTCCTCCTAATCCAGGCGATGACCTAACTCACTGCATCTTTCCTGTCTCCTCGTGCTCCCAAGATGTATCTGATATCAATGCCACCGTACAATAGCCATTAAGAACTCTGCTGAGCTTCAGGCCTACATTCCTAGTATGCTGCTGTGTTTTCCCAGATCCACCACAGTAAAATATAAAATGCATTGCCTCTCTTTTCCATATTCTTCATTCTTCCACCCACATGCTACTCAGGTCCAACGCTGGTTAACTTCCAGGACCAGGTGAGACAGGGGTGAATTCAGGGTGGCATGGTAGTACACCATACTATTCATTCTCTAGCTTTCTCTGCCTCTGGTCATCCAACTAACTCAGAAATTTCCACTGCTGGGGGTCCAGGGAGAGAGAGATAGCTGAGTGATTCATGGCACCTGCTGTCAAGCCTGACAACCTCAGTTCGATTCCTGGGACACACGTGGTAAAAGGAGAGAAATGAGTCCTGCAATTATCCTCTCACTAACGTGTGCTAGTCTCAAACTCAGTATATAGTTGAGGATGACCATCAAATTCTGATCTACTTGGCTCCACTACCGAGTGCTGGGATTACAGGCAGGTACAACTATACCTGGTTTATGCGGTGCTGGGGATTGAACTCAGGGCTGGCTTGCATGAAATGCCTCATTCTTGCTCAGACCTTCCTCAACACCATACCCTCCTATTCATCTCAGTTCTCAACTCAGCCTACCCAAATCCAACTACCAGTCACGCCAATAAACCTCTTGTCTCCATGGCTTCCTTTATGCTCTCTCCTTTAAAAAGGTCAGTAAGTTTACAAGTTGTTTTGCATGCACGCATTTTATTTTTAGGAGGAAACTACTATCAGAGAGATATTTTTCAAACAGTCTGTGACAAAATAGCTAGAATCTTATGAAAACTGGCCTCTGAGACAATGCCAGTTTTTACATTTCTTACTAGCAAGCAGCGTGACTTTGAGTATGCTAGGTTGACATCAGTGACTTTATCTGAAAAAATAGTGATAATAGCTTGAATAATCATTAAACTAGATTCCATGAGGTGGAGACCTAACTTGAGTTTACTGTGAGTGGAATCATTGAACACCAATATTTTCGGAAAGGAAGCCGGGTCTGGTAGCGCAGCCTCCCACCTGCTGGGGAGACTAAAACACATGAATCACAAGGTCCAGGCTGTGCTACAGAATGAGTTCAAGAGCACCCGGGCCACATTTGGAGATCCACTCTGAAAATAAAAAGCGAGTTTGGGATGTAGCCCAGCTAGAGGGCATTTGCCCAGCGTGTGTGAGGTCTTAGGTTCAAGTTCATTACCGTGAAAGAGAAAGTGTAAAAGCAAGCTGTATTCAGTAAATATTGCCAAATCAAAGTAATACTACTGGGTTTGCGATCACTCAGTGTAAGTCCTGTGAGACCCATTGTTTTGTCTGTTCATTAGTTACGATTGGCAGCCAGCCAATCAGCCAACATGTTTTAAATACCAATTTATACTAGGTTGGGCTAGTTGAGCAATAGTGCCTGCACTCACAGAGTTCCAGGTTAGCAGAGGAGACGAGAACTTAGACAAAATGGCCAACATGGATAAAAAGGCCAGAATGTTTACGGAAAAAGAGCTCGGAGAGATGGCTCAGTGGTTACAAGGCTTGCTGAGCAAGCATAAGGACTTGAGTTTGGATCCCCAGCACCCGTGGAACTGCAAAGATGGGCGTGGCAGACAGCTCTGAAGGCCGAGAGAAGGGATTCCCAGAGCAAGCTGGCTAGTTAGAACTAATCTTATCAACATACCGAGTGTAATTCCTAAGTTTGCCTCAACGAATAAGGTGTACAATGACTGAGGAGCACTCCGGACACCAACTTCAGGATGACAAACCCATGTCCACAAGTAACCTACCACACACATGAAAAAAAAATAAGGAAAAAAAATCACAAAAGAGTTTATGTTGAACCTAGGAGAACAGTGTGCTCAAAATTATGATACTATAATAATGCATGTGACTCTTATCTAATCGCATAGGAACTGAATAGTGACTGTTTATCCTGAGTACCTATAATGAATCAGGCAACACTAAAACTTCATAGTACCCTATTTTATAAATAAAAAGGTTTTAAAAAAATCATATGACTTACAGGAACCAAGCGTTTCCAGAGACTAAGCGGTGGGTGGGAAAGGCGCTGGTCTTCCTGTGTAACCTTTTCTAGGAAACAGATAGCCAGTTCCAATAGGAGAGACTGGTTGGAACTTGGAATTTTAGCCCAAAGTCCAGGCCAATGTGAAGGAAGGAGTCTCCAGAAAGAGAAGGAACATGTAAATCCAAAGAAGCAGGGAGGGAGCTGGAATGTACCCCAAGAACCCCAAGAACCAGAAATATATAATATACACTTACAGAAACAGCAGCAGAAACTGAAGCCACTAAAGCCATGAAAGATTATGAAAAATAAATTATGCCACACTAAATTATGTAGACTCTGCTCGGGAGATGAGGAGACGGGCGGAGGATTTCAAGCAGCAGAATGAGGAGATCAAAGACTGAGAAAAAGGAGGCAATGCAACCTGCTATGAGGCAGAGCTTGCGTGACTGAGACGAAGACTGTCAGTCAGACCCATTGACGTGGTCAGGACATTAGGAAAGAGAACGCTTTGGGCTAAAGTCTCCTTATCAGCATGTGACTACAATGTTCAGATCTGTGATAGGGACTGAAGAATTTAGGTCAGCATCTGTGTTGTATTTTAGATCTAGTAGGCACTCAAAAAACAATGGAAGTTATACTAACCTGTTATTGCTATTACTGCTGTGCTGTAAATATATTGAAACCCAACTTTGGTCTTCTTGAAGGAAGGACATATTCAATAGACTTACTGGTGTTGTTTTACTGAGGCTGTTTAAAAAGTAAAAAATAAAATAAAAGGGGCTCTTTGATTTGTTCATACATTGTAGACAAATCTGTATCAAACAACAGAGTTTCAGGACTACAAAGTAGGTCTCAGCAATGTCATGATGGTTAGGGTTCCGTTTACCAAATACATCTATCCTATCCTATGTCTCACACTGTATTAAAGGCATGAACCACCATGCTTGGCCTCTCGTTTACTAAGTTGGACACCTAAGACCTAAAATACAATACAAATTAATGTGCACAGTTGCCAATAAAACTTTATTTACAATAACAGGTGGCAAGCCTTCTGACCTGCCCTCTGTTCCTCATATTGTAGTCAGGGAAAGCTATTTCTAAATGTCACTCCTCTGTTTAAATACTAAATGACTTCCCATTAATGCCCTCAGGATAAAGGTCAAATTTCTTAGCTGGATTAACAAATTACCTCCATTAGCCTCCTTTCTAACCACTCCCGTGTTCTAACTCATTTTTCATCAATATCTATCTACTTTAAAACCCAACAGTTCTGAGTTTTCTCTTCCTTCTACACAACTGTAAACAATGCTTTGGGAGCCTCCGATTCTGTGCTCAGCAGCCACACTCCCCACGGCTTGCCCTCAGTCCCCAGCTCAGTGGATGCTGCTCACCTATGTTACAGGTCCCACGTTACACATGGCTTCTCCCAGGAAGCCTTCAGTGACTGCCCTCAAGCTCTCAACGTGCTGAGGTTGCTGATTCATGGGATGAATCTCCTATTAATCAGAATCTCTGGGAGACGACTGTGAACTCCCAAGCACTCAGAAAACAACCGGTGAACACAGAGGTGTGTGTGTGTTTGTTTAACGAAAGAGTAAGGAAGAAAGAGAACAGTGTGCCGAAGGTGAAGGTAGAAGGGGTTCCCTAAGTGGTAGACAACAAACTCGGATTGCTAGGTCTTTCTTTTGAAGTCGCTGGTGGAGCAGGTTCTGCTTGCTGTCATGGTTCCCACAGAGGCTTAGGAAGCATACATCCCAGGGTTTCCCAACACTGAGACCAATACAAAGCAAATTTGGTCATTTCTCTCTGAGTGACCTTGGCTTGCATTGCTAACCAGCACTCACATTTCATTATCGTGTGGTAGGCACATTCTGTGCTCCAAGGCTTCCTTTAGTCTTCCTTCAACCCTCCCACCAGCCAGCGCTACAGAAACTCTCTTTGTTACTCACCCTTTGCACTGGCAAAGCTAAAGTAGGAAGAAGCAACACGCAGAGGAACAGAGCAAGTGGTGGAGGTGTGACGTGAAGGAAGAGAAGCCTGACCGTCCCCAGGGCTCACTGCTACCACTCAGCTCTTTGCAGGAAGCAGGACCACGTCCATTTCCACCTCTCTGGGTATAGGTCTTCTATGCGGCTGCTGCAAGTCTCATCCTGGATTTTATGGACAATGCGGTTGCATCCAGCCTAGTGATCACATTTGTTCCACAAAGCATTGGCTAAGTACTGTTCAGGTGTCAAAACAGGCAAGTTTCACAGACCTACATTTACAAAAAAAAAAAAAAAAAAGGTTATCTCTGCTTTGCAGATGAGGAAATGCAGGCACAAAGAGACAAAGAGGCACAGGGATATTCTCCGATGGTGCCCACCTGGAATTGCAGCACTCAAGAAGCTGAGGCAGGAGGATCACAAGTTCGAGGCCTATATATCAACGCCCTATCTCAGAATCAAAGAAAAAACTCATTTAAATGTGACCCAGTCCATACACATAGGTACAAAGAATACAGGTGACTGGGAAAAGCAGCCCACAGTCGTCCTCAGAGGGGTGGAAGTGTGTTGAAGCTGAACAACTCAGGCTTCAAGAATCCTTGATAGGAGATAAGGGAATACAGACTTATTGCTGCCAAATAAACTATCATAAACATAGTGAGTTCAACATCCATTTATCAGCTAGCAATTCCGTGAGTCAGTATTGGCCTGGACTTGGAGATTTCTCCTGGTTTCATATGGACTTAACTCTGTATTGAAAGCGGGGAGCTCACTGGGGACTTGACGATCCAAGATGGTCTTTCGGGTGATTGGAACCAGTTCACATTGATGCTCGGAGCCCTTCTCTGGAGAGTCAACGCTTGCTTTGATTTTTCTTAATAGATTTGGAACAAAGAATCCACTCTGAACTGGGCAACTTACGCTGCCAGCTCATCTGGTCGCTGCTGCTGGTGTCGGCTGGGCGTCTTTCTCCATGGCCCCTCTCATCCTAGAAAGACTCACCCAGGTTTCTTTCCATGATGACAGGGGAAGGAGAGCGACGTCTCTGAAGGCCTAGCCCAGAATTTCCAGATTATTTTTGCTGCATTGCCCAGCCTCCTGGCAACTTAGATGCAAGGAGGCAGAAACGTGAATTCCACTTTTTGATAGGAAGAAAAACCAGATGAACAACAATGTCCCAAGCAAAGTCTGTTTCTCTGGCCTTCTTCATTTGTAAATAAAGGTAAATTACTAACCCTCTAAAACTGTCCGCTGCCCTTTTCCCAGGAAGAGAATATTTAAAGTGTCATGTTTCTTTTGGAGGAGTGGTTGCCTGAGACTTTGGGGCCCCCAGAGATCACACTCCCACCCAACCACCACAGCGGCACAGTGGAGAATCAAAAGGATCCACACAGAGTGTGGAAATCAACAAAGACTAGGCCAGAAATACCTTAATGCCAGGTATAAGGAAAAGCCCTACCCAAGTAGGGATGGTTAACAAGTGGGTGAGTTTGAATAGAGGGAACGCTACGGTCAGCAACAGTCAATCTTATCAAGGGCAGGCTGGCTCACCTGACTCGTGGCTACCTGCTATCCAAAATTCCTAACAGAGGACACATTGACTCTAATTCTGAAACTTCATGCAACTTTTTTTCTCAAAGGGCAAAGAAAGGTTGGAAAGCCAGGTAAGGATGATGGGTGGCTCTGGGGAGAGTGGGGGAGGGGAGGCATAATCAAAACACCGTGTGTGAAATTCTCAAAGAACGATAAAAAGGGTTAAGGTGGGGCTTTTTGTTTCCTTGGATTCCTTTTGTTTTTACTTTTGGTGTTTTGTTTTTGTTTTTATTTTGTTTTGTTTCTGTTTTTGTTGCAAAGAAAGCAGGATCTCTTTTTCTTCTATGAAAAGCCCCAAAGGTCTTTTTAAAGAGGGAGAAAAGCTCTCCTCCAGCAGAGCAAAAATGCCCAAAGAAAAGAAGGTCAAGGGAAGGAAGTGGCCCTGGCCCTCAGCGTCATGGAGAAGCGGGAAGCCAAAAGGTAGCGAGTCCTCTCTGAGGAAGGGACTAAGAACTTCTGCATTGGACAGAACATCCAGCTCAAAAGAGACCTCACTTGCTCTATCAGATGGCCCGCTACTCAGGCTGCATCACAAAGAGCCATCCTCTATAAGTACCTCAAAGTACCTCCTGCCATTAATCACCCAGGCCCTGGACCCGCAATCAGCTACCCAGCTCTTTAAACTTGCCCATGAGGACAGGCCGGAGACAAAGCAGAAGAAGCAGAGACGGCTGGCAACAGGGACATCCCAGCCAAGAGACCACCTGCCCTTCGAGCAGGACAGTCACCACCTTGGTGAAGACCAAGAAGGTGCACCTGTTGGTGCTTGCCTAGGACATAGACCCCACTGAGCAGTTGATCTTCCTGCTTGTTCTGTGTCTCAAGATGGCAGTACTCCATTGCATCATTAAGAGGAAGGCCAGGCTGGGGTGGCTCGTGCATAAGAAGACAAGCATCACTGCGGCCTTCACACAGGTTAACTCAGAAGACAAAGGTTCTCTGGCTAAGTGGATGGAAGCTCTCTGGACCAGTAACAATGACAGATACCAGGAGATCTGCTGCCACTTGGGGGGGGGGGGTGGCAATGTCCTGAGTCCTAAATCTGTGGCTCAAATTGCAAAAAGCAGGAATAAAGCAGAGGCCAAAGAACATACTTCTGAACTGGGTTAAGTGTCCACTGTTAAGTTTTCTGTTCATAAAGATAAATAAAAAATTACCCTTAGAAAAGGAAAATATTTTTTTAAACCAGAAAAGTATATTTTGTAGAGAAATAAGTAGATTTTGGTTTTACAGAGAGCAAATGCTTCTTATTGCAATGTCTACCTCTGTTACAGGTAGAGCAGGACTGAGCCACCATTTGGAGATTGGTCTTTTAACCTTATTCATAGGGGTTGACTGAATGCTCTCTCAGTCTGAGTGATGACGTCTGAAGCAGGATGATATGAAATGTGTAAAAGATGAAACCTTTGGTGGAAAATGGCTGTAGAAAAAAAGATGAGTTCCCCACACTGAAAAGTTTAGAAAGAAGAAATAAAAGCCTGGAGAGAAAGCTTACGGGGAAGGACAGGGGATGCCTGTGAGCCCTTCATCTGGAAGGTTTTTCTCTTGAGTGGAGTTATTAGCTCCTTTACAAAGAACCCTGAGGGCTGGGGAGGAAGGGGTGCCTGCCTATACTCTCCTTCCTTATGAGGTTGAGGCAGAAGGATGGTGATGTCACCAGACTGGGACACACAGTGAGACACTGTATCAATCAATCAACCAGTCCCTGGAGAACTGAATGACTCCATCTGATACACAACTCTGTGCTCAGCTTCCATCCCATGACATAGGCTGACTGCATAAAAGTAGACTTGGGAGTAGAAAAACACTCTATCCCAGGGAGAAACGCCGTGGGTAAAGACTGCGGTGCCATTTTTAAGTGGTTAGGCTGGTGGAGGTTACAGAAGTCAATGAGCCAGGCTGACTAAGGGAGGGCATTATTGATTTTTGTCTTTATTTTTTAATGAGAGAGATTTGAGAGTGTTCTACTGGCTAAGAGTAAGAACACAGTTGACAGTCACTGGGTCAAGATGAGGGAGAGGAAGAGAGGACCGCATTGGTGGAGGAAAGAGAATGGCGTCTTCCAAGCTTTTAGTTAAAATACAGGGTCCATTAGCAGACAGGCGCCAGATATTACAAACTGTTAAACTGCTTTCTGAGGCTCATTTCTCTCAGGTTCAACTTTCTCGAGGTAAACACAGACAGTAAAGAGTCCACCTGAGTCCTGGGGTAGAGGAAGAGACAATCTTCATGGCAGGAAAATGTGAAGTCATCTAAGTTTTATATATTTTTATATGTTAGTAAAGCCCGTTTTTATTAAAAATGAGAAGGGATTCAAGATGAACAGAGCACCTGATGTTGATAAATGGTGAACAGCATATTCAATATGTCATGGTTACACTAAGAATAACTCTAGAGGGTAAGGGGCTGAAAAGTCAAAGACTGGAGTTCAGATCCCAGCACCCACATGTTACATGTCCCACACGTCTGCAACCCCAGTAAGAGGCAGAGGCAGAGCAGCCCCACAGGGACTTGTTCGCTCTCAGCCTGGCCGAAAACTGTGAGCTCCAGGTTCAGGAATAAGGCTAAGCAAGATGAAGAGGGTGTCCAGCACCTTCTTCCAGCCTGCACATATGTGCACACACATGTGCACACCACACACACACACACAATTAAAAAGTAATAAGACCCATTTAGTCATGTTGTTCAGCACATGCATTGATTACTTATACAAAACTTCCAAGAGAAAATAACACTGACCTTTAAACAGCACCTCTGAAAATTCTGGTTTTCTGATCCCTTTTGCTTTTCTGTATTAAGTACTGTATTAGTCAGGATTCTCTAGAGTCGCAGAACCTATGGAATGAATCTCTCTCTCTCTCTCTCTCTCTCTCTCTCTCTCTCTCTCTGTGTGTGTGTATACTAGATGGATAGATAGATGAGAGAAAGAGATAGATAGATAGATAGATAGATAGATAGATAGATAGATAGATAGATAGATGACAGCCTGCTGCCCAGCTAATCCATCAGTTAGCCCAAGAATCTGGTAGATGCTCAGTCCCACAAGGCTAAGAATAGAAAGCCTAAGAACCCAGTAGTCGCTCAGCCCATGAGACTGGATGTCTCAGCTGGTCTTCTATGTATCCTGGAATCCCGAGAAGTAGGTTCCAATGCCAGTGAAGGAAGGGATGTGCTAGCTAGGTGAGGGCAAGCAGGCAAAGATGGAAGCTCCCTTCTTCTATGTCCTTCTATAGATTTCCAGCAGAAGGTATGGCCCAGATTAAAGATCTGTCTTCCTGAATCAAGATTTGGATTAAAGGCATATATCGTCCCACCTCAAGATTCAAGTCAAAAGTATGTGTCTTCCTACCTCAAAGGTCTGGACCAGAGGTGGATTCGCCCACCTGAAACCAAACAAAAATAATCTCTCCCAGGTGTGCCCTCCATTTCTGGATTGTAGCTCATTCCAGACATAGTCAAATGGACCCCTAAGAAGGACCATCACAAGTACCTTCCCCAGCTCTCAGTATACTCTGAAGTCGCTAGATTGACACAACACAAACACAGGAAATCAAGGTCCCACCTGTATTCATTATCATGGTAAAGTCTCCATTTCCTCACTTAGAAAATGGAGTAACGATATGGCTCACATTTATTAGATGGTGGCAGGAGATCATTGAGGTGCCATGTGGATTGCATACACGCAAATTTAACAGGAAGTTTACTGTGCTTTTTCTTTGTATTAAAGTTAAGGGCTAATAATTAGTCAAATAGGATTTAAGGCAGAATTTGTATTCCTATCAATGACAAAAAGCTCTGAGATACAGAAAGCAATTCTTTAGAGGGAAAAAAAGGGGATGTCAGCTGGGCGGTGGTAGCACACACTTTTAACCTCAACACTCGCAAGGCAGAGGCAGGTGGATCTCTATGAGTTCAAGGCCAGCATGACCTACAGAGTGAGTTCCAGGACAATCAGGGCTACACAGAGAAACCCTGTCTCAAAAAACCAAAAAAGAAAAAAGGGGGAGATGTTGGGGACAGTATATATAAAAGGGGGAAAAAGGACTCGGGAAATACCAGGAGGGGTTTTGAGGAGAATGGAGGATTGGGAAGGTAAGAAAATTAACAAAGATAAGGGATGTTAATGAAGAAAACCTTTTTAACCTTACCGATCAAAACCTATAAAGCCAACGACCTTGAAACTTCAAGTCATTGTGATTATTATTTTAAAAAATGTCATGGTTTATTTCCCAGGAGAGTCTAGGAATGTACTTGTGTGTTGTGTAGCTGTTTTTCTGACTGGTGGTGGTGGTGGCATTTTTAAAGTAGGCTCTTATGTAGTCCAGGGTAGTCTTGAACCCCGATCTTTCTGATTCCACCTGTGTTGAGATTATAGGTTAGTTGCCACCACACCTCTGCCGTACGCTTTCGTTGTTTTAAGACAGAGTCTCACTGCATAGCACTATAGATTCTCCAACTCAGGACGGTCCTCTTCCCTTAGCCTCCTGAGGGCCAGGATGCATATGGTACCATGTGCCTGGCTTGAGAAAGTAATTCTTAGCTGAAATGTTAAAAGTATGCCTTTTTTTTGTATTTAAAACCCTTTATTAGGGTGAGGATATAGCTCAGTTAATCAAATGGTTACCTAGCGTGCACAAGGCCCTGAGCCTGATCCCACCATTCAGCTGTAATCCCAACACTTGGTAGGTGGAGGCAAGAAGGTAAGAAATTCAAGGCCATTCTCTGTTATGTAGTAAGAGTGAGACCAACCTGGGCTACATGAGACCCTGTCTCAAAACACAAAAACAACCTATTCTTTTTCTTTTTCTATCCTCTAAGTGAAAAGTCAGGTATCGTATATTAAAAAAAAAAAAACATATTTCTATCTTGCTTTGTTTATAGCACAGTAAGTAGCTCACGTAAGTGACAACAGTTTTTCGATTATTTTATGTGTACATTTGTCTGTGTGAGGGTGGTGGATCCCCTGGAACTGGAGTTAAAGACAGTTCTAAGCTGCCATGTGGGTGCTGGGAATTGAACCTGGGTCCTCTGGAAGAGCATCCAGGGCTATTAACTGTTGAGCCATCTCTCCAGACCCCAAGTTACAAAAGTTTTAATGATACCATAGGTGACTTTAAAAATAAAGAATAAAGAATTAGACTGATGAGGATTGAATCCAGATTTTATGGACTTTGTAACCCAGAGAAAATGACATGACCTTTCTGTAACTCCATGTCCTCATTTGTAAAAGGGGGTCCTAATAGTATCTATCTCATAGTATTTTTATGAGAATTAAATTAGATAATTTATGTTCTGCTTGGCATACAAGAAACATGCACAAACAATGATTATGATACTCATAATAAAGTATTATATAGTTGCTTCGTCGTCAAGGGTTAGCCCTCGAGGAGTCTTAGAGTGGTGGCGTCATGCAGGTAAATAGTAATGATTCAAGCAGATGCTACTGTGGATAACTAGAAAAAGTCTCGTCTACAGGAGTCCCTGGATTGCCCCGGGACAGTATTTATCACTAACCTTCTGAAGACCTTTAGGGTAGGATGTACAACCACCAGTCCTAGTGGTCACATGGCCCAGTTCTGTCTCTAACCCAGCCGGAGGGCATCTCTCTTTATCCTCCTACCTTGTCGTAGAAGGCAAAATGTTGATCAAGGTGGTCTCCGTGGTTCTTACAGGAAATCTTCAGCCTTCTTGTCCATACTCGTCAGTCTTTACGAGAACCGATAGATTCTCTGGTGGCAAGGGATCTAGCTGCCCAGGTTTCTACAAGTCTCCACACGTTGGCAGCCCATGGATTGGTGGCTCTTCTCTAGGAGACTCTGCCAAGAGGTTGATGCTCCACATAATCAGGCTTATTGTTAAGTCACCCCTTGGGTGTCAACTGCTACTGCATTATCCCTATATCCCTAGTGTGTTGCCTTGGGGACACCACATAATAGGGGCTGAGAGATTGGGACTAAAGATGGGAGCCTGCTTATATTCCCAACTACTTCGATTCCAGAAGCCTGTCTTTCGGGGTTCCTGACTCTTCCCCATCATTCACACCCACCTAGGATGTGGGGAAGACACTTCTCTTGCTCCCTTTTATGTTCCCTAGTAAAACTCTGGTTCCTCTGAAGTTTTTACCACTCTGTTGGATGTATTGACAATACATGCCTATTAGATTTATTTAAGCAGACTTTAATAAAAAGACCAAAGCCAGGCAATGGCGGTAAAAAGCCTTTGATCATAGTGCTCAGGAGGCAGAATCAGGCAGATCTCTGAGTTCGAGTCCAGCCTGGTATACAGAGTGAGTTCCAAGACAGCCAGAGCTACACAGAGAGCTCCTGTCCTGAAACAACAAAGGAAGGAAGGAAGAAAGGAAGGAAGGGAGGGAGGGAGGGAGGGAGGGAGGGAGGGAGGGAGGGAGGGAGGGAAGGAAGAAGACCATTAGTAAAAGCATGAACGGGGTAGGGAAATCCCAAGGAGGAGTGTGTGCAGTATCAAGGGGGATTGACAGTGGGCCTGGGCCGAATGGAATAACAGCGGAGAGCTAGGACTTCAAAGAGCTACACACAGGAAAAACCAAGAAAAAGAAGAGAGATCTTAAGTTCAAGGACATAGTCTTCCCTCCTCCCTCCAGGGGCTAGACTCTAGCAGCTAGGTCCCTACTGGCCACACCCAACCAGTACCAGAGCAAGGAAGCCTGCTGATTCTAGCCCACAGGTTTCGGATAACAAGACACAAGAGGTCTGGGGGTGCAGGAAGAAATCTAGCTTATACCTAACACTCTTCTGGGGCCTTCAACTCTCTTTTCAGATTTGAGCTCCTGGCTGACTATTTTCCTCTTCTTCACTCAGTGACTTCAGTATGGGGAATGCTACTGACTGTTTTTACTCATGCTCACCGCCATACCCTAAACACCCCCAGTGAATACGCACTACTGCCTCCGCTTTCCACTGTGATGACTACTTGAATACTTCGTGACAAGACTTACATAGTTCAATCTTAATCCTTTCCTTTTTGTTTCTGAGACGGGATCTAATACATCCTGAGCAGGCCTAGTACTTGCTATGTAGTGATTACAGGCATGCACCAAACCCAGTGTTATGTGGCACTAGGGATCAAAGCCAGGGCTTCATGCGGTCATAGATCTTGTACAGCGGGTATGTTGTAAGAACACAGCCCCAGCCCAACCCTCCAACCTTCTAATCCACTGCTCTTCCCACCCCTTCACTATGCATCCCCCTCCTGCACCTCCGCCCTTCTGTCTTCACTCCCCACTCTGTCCGAAGAAAATCCCTCAGTCTCCGTGTGTTGTGCCCACCTGTCAAAACTGACTCTGCTTAGAGGCAATTAGCCGCCTTTTCCTGTGGGAAGGAAAATATGAAAAATATGTTGACTGTTTTCTCTCGTGTTCGTTATCACAGCTTTAACAGGCGTTTTGTTTGTGAGACAAGGTCTTTAAGCCCGGAGCTGAGCCCCCTGCTTCCTCCTCTCCGGTGCTCTAATCACAGGCCTGCCCCACCAGCCCTGGCTTCCACAGCAATTTTAATTGCTTTGGTCCTGGTGAGGGTGCCAGTTACTCAAGATTGCTACCCTGTACCTTCTCTCACTCAGTAACACACACACACACATTTGCATGCACGCACGTACACACACACACAGCACACACATTTGCACGCACGCACTTACACACACAGCATACACATTTGCACGCACGCACGTACACACACAGCATACACATTTGCACGCACGCACGTACACACACAGCACACACATTTGCACGCACGCACACACACAGACACACATTTGCATGCACGCACGTACACACACACAGCACACACATTTGCATGCACGCACGTACACACACAGCACACACATTTGCATGCACGCACGTACACACACACAGCACACACATTTGCATGCACGCACGTACACACACACAGCACACACATTTGCACGCACGCACACACACAGACACACGTCCTCATGCTCTCATCCACTCATCACCAGGTCCACAAACTTCCACCTACCTGCATCTCTACCCCAGCGCTCCGACGGGTTAATGGAGTAAGGCTCACTCTTCTGGACTTAAGTTCTAAATTCAGATCCATTTCATCTTCTGCAGAACTACTTCCCTCCTGCTGCCCACACTCCTTTCTCTCCTGCACTGGAGTTCTTTATCAGCAAATATCCCGAATTCTCATTTTAAGACAAATTTCCTCGGGACAAAGGGCGCAGTTCTGGGCTAAGGGCTTACCTAACATTCCCAAGCCCCCCCCCCCCCCCCCCCGTCTTTGATCCTCACAGTGCGTCAACCACAGAGGAAAATTACATTTCTTCAGCTCCAAATTCTCTGTCAGTCTTTTATCCAAGATGATCATTTCCCATTAAAGAAAAATTGGAAACGCCTAATGAGAAATCTGATTTCAGCCGGCAGTGGTGGTAGCATATCCCAGCACCCCGGAGGCAGAGGCAGGTGGATCCTCGTGAGTCCCAGGTCAGCCTGGTCTACAGAGCGAGTTCCAGGACAGCGAAGGCTATTACACAGTGAAAACCTGTCTTGAAAAACCAAGTAAATAAATAAGTAAATAATGTGTGTGTGTGTGTGTGTGTGTGTGAGAGAGAGAGAGAGAGAGAGAGAGAGAGAGAGAGAGAGAGAGAGATCTGATTTTCTTCATTTTTTGGTCTCTTTCCTGCTCATTCTCAACTGCTTTCCGGCACGTACTATGCTATGGAACAAGGCTATTGTTTAGATTTCCAGTGACTGACCTGTTCCAAGTACTGGACATATTCAGTATATTCATATATTCAGGCGTATTTCTAGCTAGCTCTTTTTTTTTTAATTTATTTTTATTGAAAAAAAAATTTCCGCCTCCTCCCAGCCTCCCATTTCCCTCCCCCCCCTCCCACTCCTCTCCCCCTCCCTCTCCAGTCTGAAGAGCAGTCAGGGTTCCCTGCCCTGTGGAAAGTCCAACGTCCTCCCCCCTCCATCCTGGTCTAGGAAGGTGAACATCCAAACTGGCTAGGCTCCCACCAAGCCAGAACATGAAGTAGGATCAAAACCCTGTGCCATTGTCCTTGGCTTCTTCTCATCAGCCCTCGAACAATGAGCCCTCATTGTTCGAGGGCTGAAAATAGGATATCATATATATTCCTTTGTAGCACTGTAGCTAATTTTATTTAAAGCATTAACCTTATACATTTTAAAAAAAACTCAGTAATTTAAGTAAGAACTTGTTTGATTTTTCTTGTAATTTGCAGTCAGAAATCTTTTTTTTTTTTTTTTTTTTTTTTTTTTTTTTTTTTTTGAGATAGGGTTTCTCTGTATAGCCTTGACTGTCCTGGAACTCCATCTGTAGACCAGGCTGGCCTCCAACTCACAGAGATCCGCCTGCCTCTGCCTCCCGAATGCTGTGATAAAACGTGTGTATCACCACCATGAGGTCAGAGCCAGAATTCTAATACATAGTGAGTCTAAATGCTATAAGCAAATGACAACAACAGAGATTCTGCATTTAAGTTTTGAATTTTTCTTTTCTTTACAGAGGGGCTCATGCAACTCAGGCTGGTCTCAAACTCATTTATGTAGCTGGGGATGACTTTGAACACTTGATCCTCCTGCCTCTATCTCCCAACTGTAGAATTATGCCTTCCTTCCTCCTCTTGCTCTCTGAAGTCAAGAAAACTTCCACTCCTCTCAGGAATATGACATAGTTTGAAGTGATCATGACTCTGGTCATTGTTTGAGGTTTGTGAAATTGTCTAGAAAAAGTAAAAACATGACCATTGGGAAAGGGTGGATTTGAACGTTCTTCCCCTAAGGGTATATGTGTCTGACCGGCACACATCTTGAGTTCTGCCCGTCTGTGGAGTCCAAGCGTCTTGTAAGGGAGGAAGAAAGGAAAGAAGTAATGATGTATGCCGTAACAAACACTGGCAGAGCCAGTTACTAACCCGGGCCTTCGTGGTCGTGGCCCTTCTGGTGTACACGTAGCCTGACCTGGTTACTGGAGGAAATCAAACTTGTCCAGCAATTAACTTTCCATTTTCACATAGGCCCGCACAACTGCAGCACAGTCTTTTTTTTTTTTTTTTTTTTTTCGAAACAGAGTTTCTCTATGCTGCTTTGGAGCCTGTCTTGGAATTCGATCTGTAGACCAGGCTGGCCTCGAACTCACAGAGACCCGCCTTCCTCTGCCTCTGCGCCACCACCGCCCAGCTCGCAGCACAGTCTTGACCCTTCCAAGAAGCAAGAGTCTGGCTTTTGCGTTTAGCCTCGCCCACCACAGACAAGCCCCGCCCACCGAGACGCCGGCGACACGTTGCTCGGCGTTTTCCAATCAGAACTGCACTTCTGAACTTTGACCGCCCAACTCATCAAGCTCGGCCCAGCGCCGACAAGCTCCGCCCACAAGGGACGCGCTTCGTTCCCGGCGTTTTCATTTTCCGGACGTACTGGCAAACTTTGACCGCTGGCGCCGGAACTACTACGCATGCGTCGTCCCTTTACATGGTGAGCTTTCTGATTCTCGCTGCCGCCGCGGGAGCAGTGGCAATCTTGCTGGTCGTGAGGCTGTGTGTCGTGCTTCAGCCCGGTCACGTCACTCCGCGAGAGTCTGTCGGACTCCTGATAGTTGCTGGATCCGGTAAGTGTCGGGCGGTGGCTGGTGTTCATGTGTCCGAACTACAAACCCCAGAGTGCATCGCGAGTCTCTTCGCCCTTCTTAGCGCCTTCACGAGCGCTGCATCCTGAGATTTGTAGTTTTTCTACGTTTCCGGAACCGGTCATCCCAGACAGGGAAAAAGGCTGGGTAGGTGACGCCGCTCAGCCGCCTTGTCATTAAGACAAGTAATTTACACTTGTCTGTAATTAGGCCTCTCTGCAGTGTACAGCTTTCTAACAAATACTTAGCGACAGAGTACGCTAAAGCCTCTTGATGCTGATATACGTTGTCCTCTTTGCTGCTGTGCGTTATTAATCTAGGTCTTGTGTATTTAGGTTAAGAAACGTGAACTTTACATGTTAAACGAGGCAGAGTTGTCACACATAAATGTGCTAAGTCCTTGAGGATAAACATGTGGACATTCCATACGACAATACCTTCAGAGTGAATTTTTTTTATTTTTAAAAATTGAAATTAAATTTAAATTAATCTGAAATTTAAACAGAATTTAAACCTAGAATTTTAGATGAACTGTTTTAACGGGTGTATAGTCAAACATGACTTCACACAGCCAAAGTGATACCCAATCCTATACAACAGTGCTATCTGGACTACATATGGAATAGTCTGTTGCTCCAGGGGCAGGAAGACAAAATTAAATCAAGCCTAATATAAAATGAGACACAGTAAATTCGAGGTGTTTAAGCCTGCCTCTGCAACTGGACTTACAGTTTTACTTTAAACTTTTAAAAATAGAACCCTCTAATAAAAAGTTACATAAACTAGTAATGAAGTTGGATATTATCATTATAAAGTGTCATGTACTGTATATTAATAGTATATGTTGTGCTTTTTTATATGCTAGGCAGCACAGTCAATGTGTTTATATAGCACTACAAACATACATTACCTTGGGCTACTATGCCATGATGGTTGTCATAGGCAATAAGGATTGTTAAGTTCTCTTTTAATCTCATGTGACCACTGCCAAGTATACTATTATCGACTAAAACATCATTATGCGATGAATAACTCCATACAAAAATAGTATTTAAGATATAAGCAAATGTACCAAACTTACATGCAATTATAATTTCTTACTTATTTACTTAACACATTTGGAGTCGTGGGAAAGACCAGACACTCAACTGAGCTCTGAAATAAATATAATAAAACAAAGTAGTAGAATAAAACAAAACAAGAATCACTTGCCACAGAGTCGTGTCTGTGTGCCAGGCACTAGGAGAAGGACAGAGATACAGCAGTGAATGTTCTAGAACAGCGAACAGAAGATGAAGCAGAATGAATGGCTTCCACACAGAGGACTAAAGTCTCTATTAGTGATAGAACAAGTACAAGTTATTTCAAGTGAGATGCAAAGCCACTGCGGGGTGGGGGGGCACTTGAGCAGAAGTAAAATATTTACCAATTATTTTTCTTAGCAGGAACACATTGAATGTAGTGTTGAAAATAGACTCGAGAAGTAAAGGAAGAGGAAGTGGGGATATGATCTACGTAAAGCTGTATTCATAATTTATGTGAGAGTGGCTTCGAGCGAGATGGAAGCAAAGGAGGTGGTAAGAAAGGATTGGAGGGGCAGGAGAGTGGCTCAGCAGTTCAGAGGACTTGTTCTTGCGGAGGACCAGAGTTTGAGTCCCAGCCCCTGCGGTGGCTCACAACCATCTGTAGTTCCAGTTCCAAGGATCTTGCAGGGATTCGGTGAAGTCCTGTGTGAATGTGGATTGGTGATGTAGCCCTGCCATACTGTGGTGGTTTGTGTGACTGTATGGTGATGTAACCATGCCATACTGTGGTGGAAGTGGAGTTTGGACTGAGACAACTCCCAGGGGAGGGAGCTTGAAATGGGGCTTTCCACCCAACATTCCAAAATGGGTGCCAGGAGCTGGGATGTAGCCACCCCAACTAAACATTCCAGACTCTTTGGACAAAGGGGTGCCCGAGAGCTGAGGTGACACTTCCAACCAAACAATATTGGTCTTCAATAAATCTCTTTTTAGATTTATTTTTATGTGTATACATTTGCATGTTTGTGTGGATGCCCATCTACTAAAAGGATTTTATCCCCCCCCCCCATTTTAAAACAGTACTTATTTTTATTTATGTGCGTGTATGAATTTGTGTGTGTGTGTGTGCATGTGTGCATGTGCGTGCATATGCCTGTAGAGACCAAAAGAGGTTGTTGGATACCCTGGAGCTGGAGTTATGATATGGTTTTGGGCTGGTTAATGTAGGTGCTGGAAATTAAACTGGGGTCCTCTGGAAGAGCAGCAAGTGCTCTTAACCACTGAGCCATCTTTTCGGCCCCGTCTCCTACTATAATAAGAGAGTTAAATACACCCTCAGTAACAAAGTCATTCAGTCATTTTAATGACTTTATTTAGTAACAGAGCCAATGATGTTAAGTGTCTTCACTTGGTAACCAGGTTAAATTTTCCCTGAGCGTTGCCTTTAAGTAACAGAAGGGAGACTACTCCAGGAAGTCTTCCAAAGCTCCCATTTCATTGTGGATTTTAGGTTTTACCATTAACTGTTCCGTCTGTGGGAAAAACAAACAAACAAACAAACAAACAAAACAAGAAAACTACCTGGCAAAGCCACAACACTTTTTCAAGGCCCAAGATGGAAATACTAAAATGAGCATAAAGCAGGCGTGTCAGTCACATGCCCTGGGGCAGAAGACACGCAGCAGGTCATAAAGTTAACATGTGATCCTAATTCCTGATGTGCACACGGCAGCTACACCACATTCCTCTCTAACTCATTCTACAACCGGGAAAACTCAAATTTCCCGATGCGGGAAAACACATATTTTGTGTGCTTATCTTTCTGTGTTTTCGTCTTATTAAAAACTCATTCTGGGGACCAAGGAGCTTTCTACGTAAGAGGCGCAGCATAACCAGAGGCAGGGAGGATGTAACAGGATGAGCGTGGCAAATCCTAAAGGGATCGGCGTGGCTCAGCGGCAGAGCTTGTGAAATCAAGCCGGGACAGTTACATCTGATAGGAAATTGGATTGCACAGCTTAAATGGTTTGTGGCAGATACTCTTCTACTGTAATCATGATAGTTCTTGTGAAAGAAGTTACAGGGGACACTGCCATTGGCTCTCTTTCCCTAGCAGTGGGTCTTGTATCCTCAGACCCAAAAGACTTGAAAAAGAATGCATTTATAATGAACATGTGCAAACTTTCCACCATTCCTTCAAAAACACAGCGTACCATTTAGGTAGTGTTTGCATTATATTAAGTAAGTAATCAAGGAATGTTTTTAAATATATAGGTGAAAATGTGTAAGTCAAGTGTGTAGGTAAAAATGACAGACTTTATTTGTAAAGAACTTGAGCATTTGAAGATTTGCGGTTCTGTGGGGGACCCAGAATCCTGTGCCCTACAGTTACTGAGGGGATAACTGTCATTGATTTCCTAATAAAAGACTTCTTTTTTTTTTTAAATTAATGTGTATTTGTGTGTGTGTGATCGGTGGCCTGGGAGGCTAGAAGAGGGTGTCATATCTCCTCTGGAATTATAGGCAGTTGTGAGTCACTCCGTGTGGTTCCTGGGAACTGAATTCCAATCTGCTGCAAGAACAGGGAGAACCCTTAACTGCTGAACCATTTCTCCAGCCCACACTGTAATTGATTTTTAAAGTCATGATTTTTGTAAATAAAGTGTCAGTATTTTTTTAGATAGCAGAATTTAAGAAACTGAATATAGACACCATTGGTGGAAGTGGTCACGGGTTGAAGACCTCAGTGTGCCGAGGCCTCTGCTGGGACCTGAGGTTAGAGGCCAGCGGTGCTCCTCCGGGAACCTTACACCCTATGTCGGAGCATGGAGTCAGCTCTCCACACAGAAGCCGCCTTGTCTTGTGTTGGTCTTGCTTGCCTGACCTGACTCCACCTTTACTCTTCTTCCCAGTGCTCCTGCTGCCCCATGAAAACAGCTCAGATCTTACTCTCTCATGCTGTAACGATTCTGCCCCTGCCTGCCTGTTGTTTTTCTTTCCTTTTTTTTTTTTTGAGGTTTTTTTTTTAAATTTATTTTATTTATTTATTTATTAAAGATTTCTGTCTCTTCCCCACCACCCCCTCCCCTTTCCCTCCCCCTCCCCCAATCAAGTCCCCCTCCCTTGTCAGCCCAAAGAGCAGGGAACCCTGATTGCTCTAGTCTTTGTTTATTATCTGCTTCCCCCAAAGGTGATTTTTTGGGAGGAGAGGTTGTCTTCTTTTCCCTTGTTAAGGCATAACCCTCCTACCCCATATTTATTAAAACTTTTATGATGGTATGTGATAGCACTTTTTCTTACAACATATACCAAATAAGGTAAGTAGAGTTTATATAGAGTATAATAGAATGGATAAACTGTCAAGTCTGAAAGCCAGGCTAAAGTCTCAGGGGTTTTACTGGTGAATTTGATTCCCTAGCTGTCCCTGGTGTGACTGGCACCAACTAGGGACAATGTGCTGAAGCTTAAAGTGACTTCTGGGATCTGTTAACGGAGCTGGCTCCTGTTCACAAATGAGCAAACACGGTACTGGAACACACCTCCACTCCCTGTTTTTGGATGTGGTTGCTTTTCCTTGCTCCATCAGCCTCACCTTCCTTGTCTGAGAACTGCAGTTGGCCCAGTGCTTGGATGAAGAGAAAGCCAGGTGCTAGTTCTGTTCTGTTCATTCTTGCTTTGTTCTAAAGTGTTACTTTTGTTTAGTTCTGAGAAAGGATCTCTTTTTTTTTT